>NW_007248746.1:0-68344 GCF_000164805.1 Carlito syrichta
GCGGCGGGACAGTGCAATGCAGTAAAACTGTCCAGTCCTTGCGATGTTCCAGCGGTAGCGATGGCCGAGCTCTGTCTGAAGAGCAGGCTGCAATGCTGGGGTCCCCAGCCCCCTGGGGCGAGAGTCAGAGACCCACTGCAGATCTCCCTTGCAGAGGGCTTCAGACACCGGGTTGCCGGGTCGCCATCTTGCCGCGCCCTTCTCTATGCCTTTTTTACATAGCATGGTCAGGGAAGGAGACCTTGATGAGATAATGTTGAGCAGAGTTGAATGAAGTGACAAAGTCATCTGCAGACACCTGAGTAGTGCCCTCTGGGCAGAAAAAGCAGCAAGTGCAAATGTCCGGAGGCAGAAGTATGCTTAATTGTTTGAGGACTAGGAGGGGAAACATAATGGCTGAAAACTCAGTAAACCAGGGATAGAAGATTAGGCAATGAGGTGAGTTCTGTCCTCAAGAAACCAGATAGAAAGAAAAAGAAACCAGATACTCTGGGGCCCGCCTGGTATGTCATGGCTTTTTATTCTGATTGATATGGGGAATTCTTGAAGGTTTGGGAAGAAGAAAATTCATCAGTTGATTTAGATTTGAAAAAGATTGTTCTGGTTACCCAGTGGAGATCAGACTGTAGGAAGGGCAGGAATAGGGAGTGGACAGTGTCAGAGACTGGCCAAGAGGCTTTTCCAAGAGGAAAATGATGGCATCTTGGATGAGTTGATGAGAAACAGATTTCGGATATACTTTGAAGGTAAAGGCAACAGGATTTGCCAATGGATTCGAGATTAGTGTTGGAAAAAAAAGAGGAGAATGATTCCAACTGTAAAATTGAGTTGTCCGATTGAGATGAAAACTAACGAAGGGATAGGTTTGGGTTTGGAGAAAATCAAAAATATTTGCAAATGTTTGTTTTGTAATTTTAAGATATTTCTTAATTTCTATGCCTCACATATGTTGAGCTTATCTGTCTTTTACCCCACTTTAAGCAACACACATCACTATTATCATTTTCATTAATTCAAACATTTCACAATAGTCCTTTAGGAGAAAATCATCAGTATTTTCATGCTTGAATCACCACTGCTATGCTGTTCACTTGGAAGTTCCCGTCTTCGGTGTTTTCCGCTTAACTGTCTTCCTAACCATTTTGCAAACTATATATTTTTCACTTGAATAGTTTTGAGTCCGTGTTTCTTAGCTAAAACCTAATTTGAAAATCTAAATAAAAATGATATTTGAAGGTATATGCAAATTCACTGAAATGAGAATGTCTGCTCTTTCATTTTCTTAGCAATGGCAGTTGGTTCCTAGGTGATATTATGTGGGAATGAGAAATTTCAGCCTGTTAGCTGATAGGTTTTTAACATTAAATATAACTACTATCATTTTCATTAATTTAAAAATATCAGCATTATATATTATAAAAATACTGTACTAGGACTGTGGAGGCCTAAGTTTACTCACTTAATATTAAATTAAAAAGTGAATTAATCAAAATGAAATCAAAGGTAGTTTCTATTTAAATAAAATATTTACAGAAATGCTATCTTGTTGAAAAGTAAATCTAAATAATAAACTATCTCCAAGTCCATATGAAGTATCTAAACATAGTTATACATTTTTAAATTGTATATAATAGCTTAATGAAACTTAAATGTCTATATCCCACACTTTATTATACCAAAGTAGTATTTTTAAACGTTTACTGATAAACTCTTATCAAATCGCCTACTGGGAAAATTATTTTAACATAATTATTTTTGATTATGTATTTTGTGGACTATTACCAAATACCTCAAGTATTACCAAAGGTTTATAAATTCGTAATAGATAATACTTTTCCTTGTCTGAGCATGTGAGCTTCCTGCAGGCTAATTTGCATTCTTACAAGATTAATTAATACTTACTTTTGATGCAATCGTGTAGTTATACACATCTAAGTAAATTTTTCTAAGCATATGCTGTGAAGTGCCACATAGATAAAACAAATGTCCTCTTAAATATTATACCCTTCATAATAAATATCAGTATCAGCTGAGTTATCACCTAATTCTTGAATTAATAATATAATAATAAAATATGCTTACTTATTGTTTAAGCATGAAAATGTCATTTATACCAAAAACATACCTCATTCCATTTCAAAAAATGTAAATGTTCTACAAAATTTAGAATTTTGGTAATAATAGTATTAAAGTACTATTCTGTTAATTTATTGAATTCATCTACAGATTTACTGATGTTAGGATAGCATCCTTTGACCTCATTTTTTAAAAAATGAATGTGTGATATCATTAATAGCTATGCAAAGGAGACCACAATGTTATCTGTGTTAAGATCATCATTAATCAACAGATTTTTTCCTAATGTATAAATTTTGAGGTGTCAGCTGGGCTTGGTGGCTCAGCCTGTAATCTCGCACTTTGGGAGGCTGAGGTGAGTGGATTGCCTGAGCCCGCGGGTTTGAGGCCCGCCTGGGCAACTTGGCGAGACCTCATCTCTACAATAAATCAAAAAATCAGTGAGCGTGGTAGCGCATGCCTGTAATTCTGGGTACTTGGAAGGCTGAGGTGGAAGGATCACCGGAGCCCAGCAGGTCGAGTCTGCGGTGGCCGGGAGTGGCCACTGCACTCCAGTATGGGCGACAGAGTGAGACTCCAACTCAAAAAAATAAAAATAAAAATAAAAAATAAAAATCTGCAGGCACAGATAACTCTGGAATGGATGCTTTTCTCGGGCTGCATTTTAAAACTAATTTATTGGTTCCCAAATGATTAATATTGAAAGGCTCTATGAACAGGGAGCCCATCAGAATTATCTAAATCATGGGCTACTGACCCAAAAGTCTACAGAAGCCAAGAGGGCAAACTATGTGTGAAGAACACTGACTTAAGAGTGATGGGGAGCCCAGTGCAGCTGCTCAAGCCTGTAATCCCAGCACTTTGGGAAGCTGAGGTCAGAGGATTGCCTGAAACCAGAAGTTCGAGACCAGCCTGGGCAATTGGCAAGACCTCGTCTCTACAATAAATAAAAAAAATTATCAGGGCATGGTGGTGCATGCCTGTAGTTCAAGCTACTTGAAAGACTGAGAGGCAGAAGGATCACCTGAGCCTAGTAGGTAGAGGCTAGGGTGGCTGTGAGTATGGGCCACTTCAGCCTGGGCGAGTGAGACTCCAATTCTAAAAAAAAAAAAAAAAGAGTGGTGGGGGCTATGACAAACTAAGAAGGGAATACACCAAGAAAAGAAGCAGCCATCATTCAGTCCCAGTGGACCACTAGACCTAATGCCTCAGGGTGCAGAGTGATGATGGGTCCAGAGAGATGGCAGAGTAGTTGCTGCCATGTAGAAATGGAAACCCAGGAGTGACAGGTCTCCTGATTATTCAAAAAAACTTTAGAGCCGGGCTCGGTGGCTCAGCCTGTAATCCCAGTGCTTTGGGAGGCTGAGGAGAATGGATTGCCTGAGCCCGTGGGTTCGAGACCCGCCTGGGCAACTTGGCAAGACCTCATCTCTACAATAAATCAAAAACTAGCCCGGGCGTGGTAGCGCGCGCCTGTAGTTCCAGCTACTTGGAAGGCAGAGGCGGAAGAATCGCTGGAGCTCAGCAGGTCGAGGCTGGGATGGCAGGGAGCATGCCACTGCACTCCAGTCTGGGTGACAAGTGAGACTCCAACTCAAAGAAAAAAAAAAAATTAGAGGTGTCAAAATAAAAATGCATAGTTTTCCTTTCCAAATATTTAAGTAAAACATAAATTTTGTTCTGTATAGGTCTAATTTTTCCTCATTGAAATAAATCAGAAAATTATTAATTTGAAATTTCTCCATACAATTGTTACAAGACATATTATTTATAGGATAAATCACCAGTTTTTTTATCTTACCATTTGTCTGTTATTTAACTCAACAAGAGTTTTCTGATGTATTATAACAAGAATTTGAGAAAGAACTAATTGTAATATTCAACATTCTTCTCTGATTTCTACTTGCTTATCTTTTCCTTTAACTTTTAGTCTATGGAAATATTGTGTGACATTTGTAACATATTGATTGTTAACTAATTCATTAAATCATGTTGTAGTTCTTGTTGAAAGCTTGGAAATAAACCTCCCCAAAATCATTGTTTGAGAGTTGAGTAAACTGAGTCAGGAAAATAATCTTTGTTCAATATTCAAATGCTGATTTTTAGCAGAATTGGGACTCTTGTCAAACAATTGGATACTTAAGCATTCATGTACTCTTGTGCCTACTGTCACAGAATTTGAAGCACATTAAAGGCAATATCCTTGGGGAAGGGTGTCTAAGGCACTTTCTAACTGGAGTTGTATGTTTAAAGTAGAGGTTGAAATTTTGAGGACATATGTGTGTGAATATAATGCACATTTTTTAGAGTTCATTGCGTGATGCTCCTCATCAATGCCCTCTGTAGATATTGCAGTTTTATTTTATTTTTTTAAATGATGGCCAGGTGATCTATTTCTACATTTCCATTTATACTCTCTTACCTCATTCCTCATATTTGAGAAAACAAATATTCACATTTTCAAAATTGCTTTCCAAGGTTAGGATAACAATCTCTGGCTGATAGATGGAATTAAAGTTACAGTGGAAAATAAACCAATGACCTCAACTATTTTATTTTGATTTACTGTGACCTCAAGAATTGAGAAACCAGTTTTTATGTGCAATGCAGAATTATTATGGCTTCGTATTTTACAAAGGTTAAGGCATGTGGGTCAGTATAGACTAGAAAGAAGCTTTCATCACGATAATTTTTCCCTGAAATAAAGTTCTAAAATATTATTATTTTTGGTTCAGCATATGTTTCAATTTCCTTAAATAAATTTTTATCTATTTGTCTGTGAAAAGCACAGTAGAGCAGAGAATAATAAGTCCATAAAGAAGTCAAAATAATATAGAGTTACCACTTAAGGTATTTTTGTTCTTCTAAAAACAAATGCACAAACAACAAACAAAAACAAATGAAGACTTTTGGATGCCAGTGGTCTTTATTTTTCAACTATAAAATAAAAAAGCAGCAGAGGGTTTTTGATTCTAGTACATTTACTTTCATGACTTCCCTAAGAAACCACACACAAGCCTCCCTTCCTCTCCCCCAAACCTGAGCTCTGGAAATTTCTAATGTGTGGTGCTGAATGACCTTAGGAGCTATAATGAAGGCCTATGGGAGATTATTAGCACAAGCCTTAGGGCTCAAGAATGTTTGTTTTTGTTTGTTTGTTTTTTTTTGTCAATGTTTCCTCTTTAAAATCCATACAGAGTTAAGAATTAAAGAGATTTATGTAGAAACTCTTATTCAGTTTTATATTCTCATAGCGAACCATATTCAAGCACAGAACTATTACCAGACATTCTGTCTACTCAATGTTATTATCGTAATAAAGGAACTCATTGTTCTGAAGGATTAATATTAATAAAAATTTTCAAATAATTTACTTTCAACAAAATTCTAGCATAGTCAGTTTGGATAAATGCTCCATATGCATGCCTTCAGGAAAAATTTCTTCTAAGATAATTTCTTCCAATATTGTTTTAATTATAGAACATTACATAGCAAAACTCTACTATAAATTGATCTCCATCTGACAATATCGTATACTTTTTCCTCTCATTTACATTTTCATTACCGGCCAATTATAAATGCAAAACTGCCAAATAATCACTCACTCAATAACATTGTTAGAGGAAAGAAAAATAAGACATAAAATAACACAATATGTATAAAATTCTATGCAATATAAACTGAGTTTTGCTGTTTTAAAAAATGTATCAGCTTTGCTATTTGTGACGATATCAACTACTTGAAATTTTAAAAAATGCATTCTACTTATTTTCAAAATACTAAATAATGTTTTTGACAACGTTTGAAAAAAAAATCCATTGATTTTTACTGCTGAGTTAAGCAAATTTTGATTTTATGTAGACACTGACTGGGTCTAGTTAGAGAAATAAGCATGACTTCCTTTGGAAAAGTGTATTGTGGCTGCATATGGTGACTTTCTTCTAATACCAGCTACTCAGAAGGCAGAGGTGGGAATATCACTTGAGACCAAGAGTTCGCGATCATCCTGGTCAATAAGGCAAGACTTTGTTTCTAAAATAAATTAAAAAGGTCAGTTGAGCTAAGATACAGTGAGCTATGATTGCACCATTACACTCTGTAACAGGATAAGACCATGGTACTAAAAATGTAAAAAAGTATACTCTAAGTGAATCATTTATATGTATCTTTGCAATTGATAGGATCTAAATTGAGATGCATTCTTTTTAGAGGAAATATATCAATCTCAGTGAATTTGCAGACCTAAAATGGCAGTCTAGTTTGTTATTTTTTCATATTCTTTTTTCTCCTCTCACTTTGGGTACAATGATAATGTTATAATGGTGGTTATTAGACTTTATCTTGCTGAGAGAGAAGCAGGTAAAATATTACATCATATATTACATCAGAGAATGTGTACAGAAGTTAACATTGTACTGCCATCAGTGGCTGTGTGACATATTTCAAGTGACTTGAACTCTCTCTTCATTTTCTCATCTATAAAATGAAGGAAAAAAAGTCCATTTATTTCAGTAGATATTGATATTTTAAAATTACAACATAAAAATATATTTAAAATCCATTATGTTTTCTGGGAATGACCCAGCTAATCTTCCTTATTCATGTGATGCAGTGCTGCTTTCGTAATGTGCATGCTAATCTAGCCTAGTTTTCCTGAAAATCAGCTGGTTCAGTAGAATATGATAAAACTTTTCCATTATATTGGCTTGTTTTAAGCTATCATCATTTTCATTTCAAGAAGTCTTGAAAATAAAAACTAGTATATTATCTTTGAAAGTAAACATAAATATTTTATTTCTGATTTTAAAATGACTATAAGATATTAGTTATCAGTAAGTTAAATTTAGCTTTAATCTGTTAAAAATTAGTTATTATATTGTTTCATTTTATGAAAGTTCTCTTTGAAATGATAAATGTTCCATTTCGGTAAAATCAAATAATTAATCAAAGGTTATATAATCATAAAACTTTATTTCTTAGAGCTCTCAAGGGTAAAAGCCTTTATGTATCCAACAATAAATTATTCAGATTAATAAATATGTATATTTCCTTGAAAACCACTTTATGTATATATTTATCTATATAATAAATTTATGATTACATATCAAAAGGGCCAAATGTAAGATTTTGAAATAGTTTACCATGTGCTTACTTCCAGGGAGGGAACTAATTTGTAAAATGATTATCGTTAGAAAGAACATAGAGAAGCCTCTAATCTAGTGGTTCAATTTTGGCATAGGTCTAGAAAAGCTGAGCATGAGATAAATTACTCTACCTTAAAGGAAAAAAAAGGAAGCTTATTTAACCTGTGTTGAGGAAGGCTACCTAGACTGAAATGATCCGTAGATGACTAGTGTAGTTTGATAGAAATGCTATCATGTAATAAGAGAACCCTATCCCCTGTATATCCAATAAAACATTCACTCAAGTCAACATTGGTTAGTAATGTCATGAACAATGAGTTTTTATTTGGAAGATACTAAGAAGACTTTATTTAGAGGATGTTAAGATATATGTTACAGTGTTGTCTTAAAGCAGAAACAGAGATTTTTTTTTTTTTTGCAAGCAAATACAACCGTACCTGGCTCCTAACATGTGAGTGTGTGTGTGTGTGTGTGTGTGTGTGTGTGTGTGTGTGTGTGTGTGTGTGTGGTATGTGTGTGTGTGGTGTGTGTCTGTTTGCCTTCCCATGCAGTCCAAAATCAAAATGCATTTAGAAGAACTGAAATAATCTAGCAACAGTTTTGTTTTACATATACAATTGGCCTTCCATATCTATGTGCTCTGCATCCATAAATTCAACCAACCGTGGATCAAAAATATTCCCCACAAAATGCACAAATTCGCAAAAAGCAAAGCTTGAATTTTTTTACATGCAGAGTGTTACATTGAATCAACATGAATGAAGTAATGTAGGAATGTAATAGCTATTGTAAATAATCTGGACTTTTTAAGGTATAGAGGAGAATGTGGATAATTTACACACAGATACTTACTAAGCCATTTCACATAAGGAACTCTAGCATCCTCAGTTTCTGTTATCCATAATCCTGAAACCAACTTTCACAGAAGCCAAGGGACAACTGTATGCATTAAAACTAAAACTTATGGTTCATGGAAATGTTTCTTAAATTACTTTTTCTTCCCCTTTCCATAAGTTGCCCTCATTCTCTGTCTCATATGCCCTCATTATTTCTTCAATCCACCTCTACTCAAAAATATCTTCTGAATCCATTAGCCGAATGTATTACTGATACATCCTCCTTTTTTTTCTTTTTATTCATTATGTAAGCTTAAACATATGTCTTCTCATCTTAACTTGGGCCATTCCAAGCTGAAAAAAATTACCATGCATTTATCCACACTAGTCCTTTAGATCTAGCAGTTTTAAGCATATGCGTACCTCCACAAAGAATCAAATAACAGGCTTTGGTTTTCTTTGATCAGTTCAGCAGCTAAGAGGTCTCTCAGAGTCTAATGGAGCAGGAAAATACAATGTTCTTCAACACTACAAATCATGGCCCTTTCAGTTCAGCATCTTGCTTGTTCATGCTTTGCAACCTGCACACTTTGGGCGTTCTTTTTTCTATGAAAGGTTTGTACATTGTTAGGGAGACTAGTGAAGTGGATGAAACAATGGATCCTGCAACCAGATTTCCACACTCCAAATATTGACTTTGCCATCAACTAGTTGTGAAATGCAAGGAAATTCACTTATGTTTTGTACAATTCGTTCTCCTTGTCTGTAAAATAAAGAAAATAGTATTTCTACTTCTTAGCTATGTTTTGATAATGAAATGACTTAATATAAGGTACCTAATTGAAATAAAAGTGAAATATGTAACTCCATTTTCACCATAAGCAAAACATGAAATTTGCCTGTGCTATAAAACCAAAGATTGAAAACACAGCATATGTAAAATGAATAAGATTTAAATAATGATGACATACCTTGTTTTCTTTCATTATTAATCGAATCACCATTTAAAAATTCCATTTTTCAAGTATAACTTTAGCAATTTGCTGTGCATAGAACAATAATAAAAGAGAAATTGTCTTTTACTTACATTAAATTTCTCTCCTGTACTTTAGCATTATGTGGCATTTCTCAAATACCCTAACACATGAAAATGATGTTTATTATCACTATCATCATCATCATCATCATCATCCTTAGAAAAACAGTGGATCTTACTTCATGGTCAGCATGAAATAAAAACTCAGTTCATGTCCAGAAAAAAAAAAAAAAAGAAAAAGAAAAACAGTGGAACAATGAGTTTTGAGAAAGAAAAAAATAGGAACAAAATGTAAGGAGGTTAAAAAAAATCCAGTCTAATTTTGATATTCAGTAACAAAATACACTTTTTCCTCCCTTGGAATTAAAAAAGAAGCAAAGAAAAAGTTTCTATATTTAGCAACTTCAAAATAAAACTTGTCCTAACACTATCAGTAATCCCCAATATATTTTTCAGCAATTGACAATGCATTGATCAAAACCCAGCATATCTCCCTGAAGTTTTCATTTGGTTATATTCTGAATCCTTGCAAATTCCTGTGTTTGATTAGAATTCTGTAGAATAAAATATGCATTAATTCAAAAAATGTAGTTTCATTATTTTGTTACAATAATCATAAATATGTCTATGAAAATCTATTTTTTCTTCCCATAATCATCAAGATACGGCTCACAAATTTTTCACCTAAAAAAGATAAGAAGATTGTTGCTGTGACGAGAGAGCTATAGCAAAATCTGGGAGGATACGATAAAAAATCAACTCAGATTAATGTTTTTACTTCTCATTTAAGTTATAGACTGAAATTAATATGGTGTTTTTACAAATTATTTCACACTTTTCAGATATTGGGAATGTCAGTGTCTAGGGAGAAAATGTGTGGTATACAAGCTTTTTTTTATTATGGTTAGCTAAGTAAAGCCCCATCCCATTATTTCTTAACATAATCTAATTACTGTAATTATTTAAATAATCATGATCTAAAATGTACGTGTGTGTATATGTGTGTGTGTGTGTGTGTGTGTGTGTGTGTGTGTGTGTGTGTGTGTGTGTGTATATATATACACACCTGGTTTTAATTTTTCCCCAAAATAAAATTTCTTTATTTTTTCATGATGGCTCTTTCATTTACTAGAAGACAGTCATTTCATCTAGACAGTTAAGGAAAAGTTGAGGCAAAGTACACAACTGATAAAGTCTGTTATCATTTCAAATCATATTTAAAGTTTTAGAAATTCTGGTTCTCACCAGCCTACTCATTTCACATGGAATTTTTTTGGCCACAGTGTAGTATCCAATTTGATATCCTGTGCATAACTTAAAATATCTATGCAATCTGCATTATTGACATTAATTATATACAGGTTGAGCAGCCATAATCTGAAAATCTGAAATCCAAATGCTCCAAAATCTGAAACATTTTGAGAATTGAAAGGACACCACAAGTGGAAAATTCCAACCTGACTTCATCTGACATGTCACAGTCAAACCACAGGTGTACAACAAGCAGTTTGCTCAAGTGAAAATTAAAATTACCTTCAGGCTATATGTTTATGGTGTATGTGAAACTTAAATAGATTTTATGGTTAAAGTTAAGTGCCATGCCCTCAATATTTCATTATGTATATGCAAATATTCCAAATTACACAAAAAGTCCAAAGCTCAAAACACCTCAGGTCTCAAGCACTTTGGATAAGGGATACTCAATTTGTATCATTTAGAATTAGTCTTCCAAAAGTGTTAATACTCTGTTATTGAAGGTGCTGTAGTAAACAGAAGCACACATATCTAATTCACTTTTAGTACCCACAAAACACAGAAAAATATGAGAATAGAATTATTGCTTAATCAGCAAAAACCTTTGAAAGCATAGTATGTTTGCAATATTCAGATATGGTTTTAGAGAAAATAATAAAATGGATAGAACAACTTAAAACTTACAGAACATGCTCAGTTTCATTTTTCTGAGGAAGAAACTAAGGCCAGAAAATTGAGAAAGTTTGTCCAAGTCCCAGAGCCAAGCATTATGTCAGAAATGTAACTTATATCTGAGTATAGATCTTAAGCTCTTTCACTTCCACTATGAACTATTTAAAAAAATAGCCTTAAAGTTTGTACTTATCTTAAAGAATTTTGCTCTCAAGTTGAGATGGCATGAGTAATGTATATGACTCAAAAAGTGAGAAAGCCAAGTCAGTATGAAAAGCAGTGCTAAATCATGTTTTAAATATCAGCGAGTGTTAACAGTCCTTGAAGAATTCTTTATTTGGAAGATAGAAATTGAATTAGATCTTAAAGAAATAAACAACTTGGATCGTTTAGGATGCATGATTGGACCTATTGTACTTATTTTGAAGTGTGCAAATTAAAAGGTATATGATGCCTCCTTAAAATGCAGTTGTAAGAAATTCCATTTCTATTGAAAACGCACGTGTGTGTGTGTGTGTGTGTGTGTGTGTGTGTGTGTGTCTATGTGTTTGTGCATATACACATGAATATATATAAACATATAGAAGTTTGGGAGTATGATTTATATACAAAATTAAATAACTTTAAACTCAATCCCAAAATCTGAGGCCAAAGCACAATAAAATTATCATTATTATTTTATATCATCTAAATATTAGTTAGCATTTTAAATAACCTGTCAGAAGAAGATTCTAGTTCTGTAATAGCAATACAACTTGGTATCACAAAAAGCTGTATTTTTCAGTGCTCTCACAGTGAAAAATCATAGCCTCTGGATAAAATGTAAAATCAAGTAAATGAAAAAATAAATTACTCTCAACATTTGAAAAAAGGAATTAAAAAGTTCCTGAAAGGGAAGTACTGGAAGGAAAAAAAAAAATCAGATAAAAAATTTGAGTAAGCCGGGCTCGGTGGCTCAGCCTGTAATCCCGCGCCTTTGGGAGGCTGAGGTGAGAGGATTACCTGAGCCGCGGGTTCGAGACCCGCCTGGGCAGCGAGACCTCATCTCTACAAAAAATCAGCCGGGCATGGTAGCACATGCCTGTAATTCCGGCTACTCGGAAGGCTGAGGAGGAAGGATCGCCGGAGCCCAGCAGGTCGAGGCTGCGGTGGCCGGGAGCGGCCGCTGCACTCCAGTCTGGGCGACCGAGTGAGACTCCAACTCAAAAAAAAAAAAAAAAAAAAAAAAAATTTGAGTAAATGCAAGTCATGAAAAAGAGAGCAGCACACTAAGTGAAATACAACCTTGTAATGTTTCAATCTGATTGAAATTCCCAGTCTATAAGGGATACGTTGGCTAGAACTCAAGCAGAAAGATGCCATCTGAGATGGTTTGGATGTTTATCTCTTTCAAATCTTACACAAATGTGATCCCCAATGTTGAAGGCGGGGCCAGGTCGGAGGTATTCTGGTCACAGGGGATGATCTCGCATGAATGGCTTTGTCCTCTTGCCCAGAGTAACGATTGAGTGACTTCTTCTTACATTAGTTCACTTGAGGACTGGTTGTTTAAAACAGTCTGACTTCCCTCTAATTCCCCTCTCTTGCCATGTGTCAGCCGGCTCTGCCGTCACCTTCCTTCTGCTATCATTGAAAGCTCTCTGAGAGCCGGGCTCGGTGGCTCAGCCTGTAATCCCGCGCCTTTGGGAGACTGAGGTGAGTGGATTGCTTGAGCCCGTGGGTTCGAGACCCGCCTGGGCAGCGAGACCTCATCTCTACAATAAAAAAAAAAAAAAAAAATCAGCCGGATGTGGTAGCACATGCCTGTAATTCCGGCTGTTTGGAAGGCCGAGGTGGAAGGATTGCCGGAGCCCAGCAGGTCGAGGCTGCGGTGGCCGGGAGCGGCCACTGCACTCCAGTCTGGGTGACAGAGTGAGACTCCAACTCAAAAAAAAAAAAAAAAAAAAAAGAAAGCTCCCGAGGCTTCATGCTGGTGCCATACTTCTCGTACAGCGTACAGAATGGTTAGCCTAATAAACCTCTTTTCTTGTAGATTACTCCGACTCCTTTTATTCTTTTATGGCAGCACATGGACTAATAAGTTATTTTATTAATTTAGAATGTTAGAAGAGTTTTGGGCTGCCAGAGTGAATGCAAATTGAAGAAGAAAATCCTGTAAAGGAGGAAGACATCCACAGGAAAATTCTAAAATTTGCATACAAGTCCCTTTAAATCCTTCAATGAGCTCTGGCCCACACATGTAAGAAGGAGACAAGGGATCTTATCAGAAAGTTACCACTGGAAGGTTAAAAACACTGAGTTGTGGGAGAGACAGACCATAAAACTTCAGTTTTAAAATATTAGAAGGGACTTGGTAAGCATTTTAGATTTATCATTTAAGACTGAGAATGGTCACACCTTAAATTTATGACTATGTTGCGGAATTAAAATAATCAAAGAATTGCCATTAAAAAATGAGCACACTAATCTTTCGTAAATTTAAGAAGATAAACATTTAATTTCAAACTAGAACAAAAATAAACATATATCTGAAGAAAGTAACAGGGTAACAGGTTCAGAGTTTCTACAACATACCACACACACTATTCTGTTTACAGTAATATACATGAAGACTAAAGTAGCAACAACAACAAAAATGTTTAAAACATGTACTAGACAGATTCCCAAAATGACCCATCAAAATTTACCTCCGGAAATTGTAATGTGAAGAGCCATAACACCAATGATTATGTTATGCAATATTGCAAAAGAGATTTAGTAGTTAATGTTCGTACTTTTGGAGGTTAATTTTATGCGTCAAATTGGAAGGTATTTGTGGAAAGTATTAACATTTAAATTGATTAACTTTGGGTAAACAAATTGCCCACTATAATGTGGATGCATTTCATTTAATCAGTTGAAGACCTGATTAAAACAAAAAGGCAGGCCTCCTTTTTGCAAGGGGAAATTCTCCAGTGCACTGCCTTCAGACTTCATCTGCACCATTGGGTTTCCTGGTTTCCCAGCCTGTTGACCTTCAGACTGGACATGCACTGTGAGCTCTACTGGGTTTCAAGTCTACCATCCCATATTGCAGATTTGGACTTGCTAGCCTTTATAAACCCGTGAGTCAATTTCTTATATCAAATCATTTTATTTGCCTCTATGTCTTATTGATTCTGTGTTTCTGGAGAGCCTGACTAATATACTAATCATTTGATTTTGAGTTACCCAAAAGGAAGATTAGTCAGGCTGGCTTAATTTAAGCAAATTATCCTTTTAGAATCAAATCGTTTTCCTGGATGTTAGCACAGTGATATGAAGCACAAGAAAGATTTGATATATCAGTGTTGGCTTTCAAAATAGAAGGGCAACATGTAACGACTGGGGAGAGGCTTCCAGGAGGATATAGAAGGATCTCTGATAGCTGAAGATAAACTCAGTCCAAGAGACTTCAACAGCAAAGGTGTTTCAGACCTGCAAACAAATTAATTCTGCCAAAAACAAGGACGAACTTGGAAGTGGATTCTTTCTCAGTGCCTATAGATAAGAGCCCAGGCCATCTGACATCTTTATTTTTAGTGTTGTGAGACTTTATGCAAAGAAACCAATAGAGGGTACCCAGATTTATGACCTACAAAGTGCATAATGAGTGGGTGTTATTTTAATAGCTAAGTTGGTGATTTATTTTTTATGTATCAATAGAAAATTCTTACAAAGAAGATATAAATGTATCCATAGACATAAAAGAAAACATAGCCTTAATAAGCAGATAGAATATCTTAGAAGAAAAGAATCAACTATATCAATGAAATAAATGAAAATTCTGGAGATGAAAACTATAAGATGTGATGTCTTTTTTTGGGGGGGGGGTTGGAGTCTCACTCCGTTGCCCAGACTGGTGTGCAGTGGCCGCTCCCAGCCACTGCAACCTCAACCTGCTGGGCTCTGGAGATCCTTCCACCTCAGCCTTCCAAGTAGCTGGAACTACAGGCGTGCACTACCACGCCCAGCTAATTTTTTTAGTTATTGTAGAGATGAGGTCTTGCCAAGTTGCCCAGGTGGGTCTCGAACCTGCGGGCTCAGGTAATCCACTCACCTCAGTTTCCCAAAGTGCGGGATTACAGGCTGAGCCACCGAGCCTGGCTAGATGTGGTGTTTTTTAAAAACACATGGGCTAAGCAGCAGTTTGGCAGTGGTGAAAGGAAGAAGCATGAACTTGACAGAAAATACAATCTGAAATAAAAAGAGAAAATCAAATCAATCAAACAAAGGGAACAGAACCTCAGTGAGTTGTGAGAACCATAGCTACATAACATATATCTAGTTAGGGTAATAGAATGAGTAGGGATGATAGAGAACGGGATAGAAAAAATAATTACTAAAAGTCTTGCAAATTTGATGAAAACATTATATTATATATGCAAGAAACTCAGTAAAATTTATGTAGGATGAAAAGGGCCCATATGGACAACATGCTAAAAACCAAAGTCAAGAAAAATTGTGAATCTGACAATAGACAAAAACACTTAAATATACAGGGAACAATGCAAGGAAAGACCATAGACTTTAATCGTAAATACATGCAATCAGTATACAATTGAAAAAATAAAAATAAATTCACAATTAAATTACCAGTGATGATATCCTTCAAAAATAAACACAAAATATGTCAGGTGCAACGTCTCATGCCTGCAATTTAGCAATTTAAGAGGTCTAGGTGGGAGGATTGCTTGAGCTCAGGATTTTGAGACCAGACAAAGCATATAATGAGACACAGTCTCTGCAAAAAATTAGCAGGGTATGGTGATGCATGCCTATAGTCCTAACTACTTGTGAGACTAAGACAGGATAACTAAATGAACCCAGGAGTTTGAGGCCGCATGATTGTGCCATTGCACCCAGACTGGATGATGGAGTTAGGCCTCAATTCAAATAACTACATAAATAACTAAATGATGAACAATAAACACAAAATAAAAACATTTAAGAAAAAATAGAGATTAAACTTTCTGCACTACAATAATTTTAATGGATATTAAAAACTATAATGATAGAAATTTATGATATAGGTTAAACTGAAAAGCACCGAAAAAGATAAATATATGAGGAAATACACAAGACTGTTTTTTCTTCTCTTAAATCCTTTTTAAAGTAAATAAAATATCAATAATAAGTAAATAAATAAATAAAATTATCGATATTAAATAGATCTTAAACTTTATTTAAAAATAAATTAATTAAAATGACCACTGTGTGTAAATGCTAAAAAATTTTAAAGATTCAGTAATACACACTGGAGAATTGCCCTGAGGTTTATAAATATGATCAATGAAGCAGAAGTCAAAGACTACAAATAGCCCAAATTTATATAGACAATTGAATTTTGACAAAAGTACCAAGGAAGTTTAGGGTTAAAGAAATGTCTTTTTAACCAGTGGTGCTGAATCAACTACATAAATGTTGAAAAATATGGTCCTCAAGCATTGTCCAATTCTCCAGTCAACAATTAATTTGATATAGATGGTAAACCTAAATGTAAATGTTAAAACTAAAAAATACTGAAAGAAAATGTGGGAAAACATCCTTATGGTCTTAGGGTAGATAAAGATTTCTTAGACAGGACAAAAGCAACAATAAAAAAAAGCCATGAAATGTAAAAAGGAAACATTGGTACATTTTGTATTATCACAATAAAAATATTCATATTTCTGGATTTAGTCCCAATATATAACTACCTTAAAGTCATTACACCTGTATTTACATTAAGAAGTAAATTAACAAACTGAAAATAGACAACTTTTCTTAGATTCATTAGAGAACTCAGGTTGTACAATAAACCATTCACTCAGAAAGACAGGCAAATGTAGAGATTCAGATCTGAGAGCTGCTTACTTGGAGTAGAGACTCGAAACTCATAATCTGGAAGAATACAAGGATAATTTTGATGACTTGATGGATTTTGAATGTAGATAAGCTGGAGAGTGAGAAACTGCTGGGAGCTATGGTCTTGCTGGTTCTCTACAAGTCTGTCATCTTTATCTCCAGAAACACTACCAGGTTTTCAAAGATACTCTTATGGTGCTGGCAGGAGAAGAAGACTAATCATTCTGAAATATCCCCAGAGCATTCACTATTACTAAGGCTTATTCTCCAGAGTAAGAATACTTTACCAAAGCCTTATCCCAGTGAGGAAATAGCATCCCTCCCAATCCATCTGTCTTCCATCTTGTCTCATATATGGGCAGAAAAGCTATCCCCCTTGAAGGAACACTTGTGAAAATCACAACCCAGAAACAGAACTTCACTACAAGACTAAAATTTAATCTTGATATTGTGAAATGACTCCCCTTTCCCTATCTGCGACCAACCAAACAAACAACAGGGTTCCAGCACGATAACAGTGAATTACAACTGAAGGAGCTACAAGAAGCATCCTCTTTGGAGAAGAGTACTGAGGAAAGTTCAGTGTTAAGTGAAGACCAAAACAAGGATTTCAAAAATGTGACAGGAGTTTGAAGTTTCCAGCCCCTAAAATTGAAGAAAAATAAAACACAGTCCAGCTTCTAACCCGAATACCACAAATACTCACGCTAATGACTTATTTAACGTCAGTTTCTAGAACCTAAAAAAGATGTGTTTGGCTTTCAACAGTATTAGAAGACTTACCAAAAAGAAAAAAAAGGTTGAAGAGGCAAAAAAAGCATCAGAATTAGACCTGGATATGACACAGAAGATATTGGAGTTATCAAATAGAGAATTTTAAAGTAACTATAATTAATATGTTAAGGATTGTGCTGCAAATAATATAAAAGATGCAATAGATGGGTAATAGCAGATAAATGGAAACTAAAAAAAAAAAAAGTACCATAAGAAATTTTCAGAACTTACAAACACTGTTACAGAAGTAATGAATGATTTTGATAGACTCATTAGCAGACCAGACATGGTCAAAGATAAATTTTGGTAAACTTGAAGGTAGGTTAGTAAAACTTCTCAAACTGAAATGAAAAGAAAAAAAAAGTGAAAACAGAACAAAACAGAGCAGAACATCCAAGAAAATTGGGATATTTTAAGATGTAAAATTTAAACACAAAGAGGAGAAAAAGAGAATAGAGAATAAATATTTGAATAATGATTATGACCATGATCTTTCTAAAACTAAGACAGACACCAAAGTACAGAATGTCTATATAGCTTAGGGAGGTCAGAGAACACCAAGCAAAATAAATACCATGAAAACACACACACACACACACACACACACACACACACACACACACACACACACCCTGCTACATCTAAATATGTAATATTCAAACTGCAGGAAATCAGTAACAAAGAGAATTTTTGAAAGCTTAAGGAAACAAAACCTTACCTATAGGAAAAAAAAAAAAAAATTACAACAGACTTCTAGTTAGAAGGGATGTAAGTAACAATAAACTGATATATTTAAATTATTTAAAAAAGCAAACCTAAAATTCAATATCAAGAACAACTTCCCTTCAAAAGTGAAGGAGAAATAGATTTTCTTCACACGAACAAAAATTAAGATAATTCATTGAGAGCAGAACTGTCATGTAAGAAATGTGAAAGAAAGTTCTTCACGGAGAAATAAAAGAATATAAGTCAGCAACTAGGTTTTTCATAAAGAAAGAATGACTATAAAAATGAATAAATGAAGATAAAATACAATTATTTGCTTTCCTATGCTTAATTCATCTAAAAGAAAAAAATGTTTGCTTAAGGTAATAAAAGTAACAAAGTATTAGGTGATTATAGCATTTGTATTAGTGAAATGAATGGCAATAATGTCATAAGGGATTGGAAGAAGGACTTGTAAATACTCTGCTCTGACGTACCTGTATGCATATGAAGTGGTGCAGTGCTATCTGAAGGTAGACTTAGATTAGTTCAAAATGTGTATCGTCAACTTTAGGGCCACCACTACATTTTTTAAAAAGTTATGTAATTATGAAGCAAAGGGAGAAGATAAATGGAATCATATAAAATGTTCAATTAAAACTAAATAAGGAAGAAAAGGAAGGAGAAAAAAACAACAAAAATAATAAACACAAAACTGCTACAACATGTTATATATGAGTCCAACTATATTAATCACTTTACAGTAAATTGTCTAAATTCACTAATTGAAAGACAGACACACTAATTAAAAGACAAAGTCAAAGTGAATAAAAATAGTAAAAATTTGTTGTCTACATGTAAATAATTTTAACTATAAAGACTTAGCTAAGTTAAAGTAAAGGAACAGAGCTATACCATGCTAACTCTAATTTTTAAAAGCTGGAATAGCTATAATGAAACAGTATAATCTGTACAATCAGTTTACAAACAGTATAAACAGTGTAATCTTATAGGAGCTAGAAAATTCTCAATAATAACAATTATAAAGGACTTAATTTTTCTAGATATCACAGCAAACTTAAACATGTTTGCAACTAATGGCAGGGTATTAAAATATATGTTACCCAAGCAGATAGAACTTATGTAGAAATAAAGAAATCCACTATTATAATCAGAAACTATAACAAGCTTCTGCTAGTAATTGACAAATTTAGTAGACAGAATATTGGTAAGGATATAGCTGATTTAAACAGCACAATCAATCAACTGCATTTCTGGCATTTACAGAATATCCAACAGCACCAAATACATGTTTTTCTAATAAACTGTAGTACATACATACAATGGAATATTATTCTGTAGTAACAAAAGAGCAACCAAGACACAAAAAGACTTGGATACATTTTGAATGACTCTTGATAAGTGAAATTAATTAGTCTACACAGTTTACATTGTACCTTGTATAAGTCCAATTGTATGATATTTTAGACAAGGCAACATTATAGAGACAGTATAAAGAACAGTGGTTGCTAGGACTATGGAGTGAGTCAGGGAACTGGGTAAAGCACACCAGATTTTTTTCAGAGTGATGAAACGCTTCTGTGTGGCACTGTAAAAGTGTGTACAGAACACTATGCATTTTTTAAAAAACCATAGAACTTTACAGCTCAAAAACAGGGGCGCCATTGGTAATAGTGGAAGGGGGCTACCTCATCATAAGGGTACCTGCATAATGAACATTTGTATACCTAATCCTGAATTGTACCTCACATATTTAAAATAGGAAATCCAAAAAGCAAAAACAAAATGTCTAGGTGTACAATTTTTAAAATGACCTTCAGTGGGTCCGGGTTTCTGTAAACTTAATCCAGAATATTATCAAATAACCTAATTATATTACTAATATATGAAACAACCTCACTGAAAGAAATGGAAAAAAGTACTGACTTAAATAAATTGGGAAATGAATGGGATTTACTTAATAATAATGTATTAATATTGTAATATCATCAATTGTAAGAAATATACCTAATTAATGCAAAATATTAATATTATTAATTAATATAAATATATATTTTTGAGTTGAAGTCTCATTCTGTAGCCCAGTCTGGAGTGCAGTGGTACTCTCACAGCCACTAGAGCTTTGACCTACTGGTCTCAGGCGATCCTTCCAACTTAGGCTTCCAAGTAGCTGGAACTACAGGCACATACCACCACACCCGGCTAATTTTTTGATTTATTGTAGAGATGCGATCTCCTCAAGTTATCCAGGCTGTTCTCGATCCCATGGGTTTAGGCAATTCTCTCACCTTGGCCTCACAAAGTGCTGGGGTTAGAGGAGTGAACTACCACACTCAGTCAATTAATGTCAATATTAAAGGAATTCTACATAAGAATTGTACTTTAATTGATAAAGTTGTTTCCCATGGAGATAAAGGTTAATGGTTTTGATACTTCTATACATATATGTTGTTATGAACAAACAGGTACATTGTTGATGAATTGAGAGGCCCTGGTTTCTAAATAATGAGGTGGGAAGTTAGACTTAAACAAGGGTAAAGGATAAGAAGGGTCCATGGGGTAATGGCTTAAAGTTGAAGACATCACTATGCATTCATTTGCAGCATAATATGAATATAGAAGATTGCATAAAGAAATATTTAGAAATATGTGTATTTACATGGATCAGCATACACACATAAATTTCCTCACCCTGTCATCTGAGATGGCTTAGAAGCAAATGACAACCTAGTGGCAGCAAGCAAGTCCAGCACTTAGATCTTGGCTTCTATTATCATTCTCCAGTATAAGGAACCAGTGTTCCTCAGAAAAATGGCTCACTCTAGAACTGGGGCAAGAAATATATAAAATGAGCCTGAGGCATCTTCTAGTGCTAGAAAGCCATAAAATGCTAGTATGTGTGTTGTGTTCGTGTGTGCTCACCATCCTATGACATTAAGGAGTTGAAAATTATAGAAACAGTGAAATACTAATATACATCTGTAAGAAGCACTAAAAATCCCAACCACTTGCATCATCAAATGCTGGCAAAGACGTGTAAAAGAAGCCTCATTCATTGCTAGTGGGAACGTAAAATGGTACAGTCACTATGGAAAACAGTTTACGGTTTCTACAAAGCTAAACACAGGTTTAACATATGATTCAGCAGTCATATGACTCGGCAATCAGTCCTCTAGGTATACAGCCAAATGAATTGAAAATTTATGTTCACACAAAAACTCTCATAAAAAACTTATATGGCAGTCATAAAAAGTTTATATAATTACAACTGTCAAACATTAGAAGCAACCCAAATGTCCTTTATAAATAAAAAAATTGTGGTATACTCATAATAAAGTGTTATTCAGACATAAGAAATGAGCTACGAAGTCATGGAAACAATGGAGGAAACTTGATTCCATATTGCTAAGTGAAAGAAGAAAGTTTGAAAAAGTTATATGCCATATGACTTGAGCTATATGACATTATGGAAAAAAGTCAAACCATAGAGACAGGAAAACAATCATTGGTTTCCGGGGGTTTAGGGTGGGTGGGAGAGGGATAAATATGTAGAGCAGAGGGGAAGCTTAAGGATGTGAAATTTTGCATGAAACTGTACCTGTGGATACTTGACAGTGTGCATTTGTCAAAACCCATAGAACTGTGTGACATAGTAAGTGAATCATAAAGTAAACGATGGACTTTAGTTAATAATAATGTATTGATATTGGCTTGTCAGTTGTAATAAATATACCACATTAATGCAAAATATTTATAATAAAGGAAGTTGTGGGGGGATATAAGGAAATTATGGGAAGTCTTTGTACTCTGCTTAGTTTTTCTGTAAATCTAAAACTACTCTAAAAATTAAAGCCTATTAATTACATACAAATGAATTCATCAGTCTTAAACACATGCACACACACAAGATAGATGATAGGGTATTTCAAGAGAGAACAAGGATCACTGAAATAATCCCCAGTAGCAAAAGCTAGAACATATAAAACAATAAAATATAGAAAATATTCTATTATAATCCAAGGTACTGAATATAAGCTCAGGAATCCATAGTTAATATATTACATAGAAAAGCCAGGCTCGGTGGCTCAGCCTGTAATCCTGCACCTTGGGAGGCTGAGGTGAGTGGATTGCCTGAGCCCCCGGGTTCGAGACCCGCCTGGGCAACTTGGTGAGACCCCATCTCTACAATAAATCAAAAAATTAGCCGGGCGTGGCAGCGCGTGCCTGTAGTTCCAGCTACTTGGAAGGCTGAGGTGGAAGGATCGTCAGAGCCCAGCAGGTCCACTGCACTCCAGTCTGGGTGACAGAGTGAGACTCCAACTCAAAAAAAAATTATATATATATATAACATAGATGAAATAAGGTTGCAATCCAATGAATAATGAGGAAGAGACAAATCTCCAGGGTCAAGGAATTCTAAATAATCTGTATAGGTACTCCATCTTGAAGGAGGTGCCTAAGTCTTCAGTCCTTAAGTATGATCTATGCATAGTGAATCACTTCCATTAAAAAACAAAAACGAAAACAAACACAGTATGGAATGACAGGGTGGGCGAGAGGGGTGCAAGTAACTCTACGGTGGAGATGCCTGATGGTGGAGTTGCTTGCTCATCAAGGTCAGCATCTATAACAAGAAGTCATATTTTCCTCTGTCATAGAGATGAAAATGTCATGTCATCTCTATGGTCTTCCTTTCAAATACACATTACTCCAGTGAAATCATGAGGAAAAAAAATCCCATCTGAGGAACGTTCTATAAAATCCCCGACTGGTACTTCTCAAAACCATTTGTGATCATTGAAAAGGTTTTAAAAACTGTCACGGCCAGGCTCGGTGGTTCAGCCTGTAATTTCAGCACTTTGGGAGGTTGAAGCTAATGAATTGCCTGAGCCTCCAGGTTTGAGACCAGCCCAGACAATTTGGTGAGACCTCATCTCTACAATAAATAATAAAATTTTTTTAAAAATAGCAGGTCATGGTAGCACACGTCTGTAGTTCCAACTACTTAGAAGGCTGGGGTGGAAGGATCGCCTGAGTCCAGCAGGTCTTTGCTGGGGTGGCCATGAGCATGCCACTGCACTCCAGCCTGGGCAACGGGATGAGACTCCAACTCAAAAGAACAAAAACCAAAAACTGTCACAACCAAGAGGAGCCTAAGGAGACAGTTAATTAGTAAAATTATGGTATCCCAGATGATCTCCTTGGTCAGAAAAACATTAGGTGAAAACTAAGGAAATCCTACAAAAAGCATATACTTTAAAAATAAGAGTGTATTACACAATTCATTAATTGTAATAAGTGAACCATGCTAATGTAAGAAGTGATTAATAGGGAAACTGGGTGAGAAGTTTATGGGAACTCCTATATTTTTCTTATAAAATAAAAACCATATTGAAAAAGCTTTTTGGAAGACTCTATTATATAAGCAGACCAAAACTATTTATGCCAATACCACATTTAGTCAGAATATGTAAAGACTTCCTATAAACTAATAATAATAATAACAATAAAGTTTGTCCCAAAGCATAAACAAACACTTCTCAAAAGGTTATATAAAGCCGGGCTCAGTGGCTCACCCTGTAATCCTGTGCCTTGGGAGGCTGAGGTGAGTGGATTGCCTGAGGCCGCGGGTTCGAGACCCGCCTGGGTAACTTGGCCAGACCTCATCTCTACAATAAATCAAAAAATGAGCCAGACGTGGTGTCGCGCTTGTAGTTCCAGCTACTTGGAAGGCTGAGGCGGAAGGATCGCCGGAGTCCAGCGGAAGGATCGCGGCTGCAGTGGCCAGGAGTGGCCACTGCACTCCAGTCTGAGCAACAGAGTGAGACTCCAATTAAAAAAAAAAAAAAAAAAAAGATTATATGAAAGGTCAATAAGCAACTGAATAAGAACTCAATGTCACTAGTCATCAGAGAAGTGCAAATTAAACTATCTCACATCCAATAAAAAGGGTAAATTAAAAACATGGTAAGCACAAAATAGTTCGTAAAAATTGTGGCAACTGAATTTCATATATATTGCTGAAGGGATTATAAAATAGCGCAATAACTTTGGAAAAGTGCTTGGGTATATCTTTTAATGATAAAGGTATACCTACCTTATAATGGAGCAAACACACTTCTAGTTACATATATATATATTACTTCTAGGTATTTAATCAAGAAAATTAAATACATAAGCCAACTATAAAGACTTGTACATGAACATTCATAATATTTGTTCAAAATAGACAAAAACTGACAACTCAAAATCTCATCAACAGGGCAACGAATGAACTATATTGAGTATATTCATTATTTATTATTTGGATAATCCTCTGCAAAGAGGAACAAACCTCTGGAAAAAAAATGCAAAACATGGATGAATGTCAAATGTTGAACAAAAGTATACATACTCTATGATTCCATTTACATAAAATTCAGGAACAGGCAAAACTATTCTGTGGGGATTGAAGTAAAAATGGGATTTACTTAAGAGAGGATGGAGACTGTTTGGAAGTGGACATAAAAGAACATTCTCAAGGGGTAGAAATGTGTTGTCTTCATATCACACATGTTAGTTCTTACATAGGTATCTACACTTACAGAAGCTCTTCAAATTAAGATGCCTGCATTTTATTGTATGCTAAATTTGTCTTAATATAACATTGGTCATGTTTAATGGGGGGTTATTAAACTATGTTTTATTTATAGACATCTGTGTTAAATATTGGGAAACTATTTTTGTCTCAGTTTACTTGATTCTTTTTGTGATGAGATGATTTTTAAATTGAAGATGTGTCACTTAGTTTTACAAATTATGCATTCACAAGGATGACATTAAAATACCTTCATAGCTGGGCTAGGTGGCTCAGCCTGTAATCCCGCGCCCTTGGGAGGCTGAGGTGAGTGGATTGCCTAAGCCCGCGGGTTCGAGACCCCCCTGGGCAGCGAGACCTCATCTCTACAATAAATAAAAAAAATCAGTCAAGCATGGTAGTGCATGCCTGTAATTCCAGCTACTTGGAAGGCTGAGGCGGAAGGATCGCCGGAGCCCAGCAGGCGAGGCTGCAGTGGCCAGGAGCGGCCACTGCACTCCAGTCTGGGTGACAGAGTGAGACTCCAACTCAAAAAAATAAAATAATATAAAATAAAATGCCTTCATATGTACATAAAATGTACATATATATGTACATATATATAAGTTTGCATTATTACCCTATAATTATGTAGTTATGTAGTTGAAATGTGCAGGTTTTTTGTTTAAAAGAAATCTGCAATTTATACTGAGAAAGTGAAGGTGTAAGAATATGATGGTTAAGATATTCTAAGCTTTCATTCACAAGACTAGAGGTTGTTGTATTCCAGAGGAAGCAATGTCAAGGTATATACAACTGGAAAAAAGAAGGATTAAAAATGAACCATAAAACTGAGGGCAGCAAAAGGACAGAAGGTCTGGAATGACAACCGCGATTTGTAGGTTGCCGTGCAATTTCTGCATTAGTAAGAGCTTACCTGAGTGATACAGTTATGTCCCTCAGGCAAAGAGCTCCTTATGGAGGGCAGATGGCATGCAATTTTCCTGGTGTCAGAATCTAAGAATGTCTGTTTTACTCAGTTTATTTTAAATAAACATTTCTCCTTCTATTGAAATGCTACACTATATGCTGCAGAAAGCAGAAGGGATGATGATGCAGCATAAAAATTTGAAACAGCAGTAAGAAGTCAGGGCAGCAGGTGCACTTGGCTAAAGAATGGAGAAGGCACAGTGTGGCATAGACAACAGGGCCTCAGAAGAAATGCACAAGCATTTTATAGGAAGAAAACGTTGGCAGCAGATAGGTTTGAGAAGGGAGTACAACAATCTGATTCTGAATTCGGTACTGAGAACAGAAGTAGTATTTATGTAGAGTAGAAAATTAAGTGCTCAGAAACAAAAGCAAAGCAAAAGGCAGAAGAGTTGGAGTTTGCATCTTATGATAATCATGCAGTCAGAAAAATCATTATGACCACTAGTAGACTAATACAGGGATCATTAAATTATGACTCACCTACCAGTCAAATTGAGATAACAACCTAAATGACTATAAAAAAGCAAACAGAGAGACAGATAAGCAAACAAAATCCAAATAAAATTATGTCACAAAAGCTATACATTGCTGCAAAGCCTGAAATATTTACTATCTGGCTTTTTACTACAAAAGCCATTCTCCCCTTAGACTAATTAATTACTAAATATTTAATTAATCTATTCATTTCTTTGACTCATTCTGAATATTTTTGGTGCCTACCTTATGCTAGACAGATTGTCACATGCTGGAGCAGTGCTGAGGAAGATAACAGTCTCGAACACTGTCCTTTTGTATAGAAAGGGATCACAAATCAACAAATATTTATAAAGTAAATAATTGCGCTAATGACAAGTTCTAAAAAGAAGCATAAGCTTTTTCTAACAGGTAGCAACGTGTCAATGGGTTTTGCCCTAACTGAGGAAACCATTGACGGCTTCCATGAGAAGTGATTTTGAAACCGAAGGATAATGTAGAAATATAAGCTAGTCAGGATGCAGGGGGAAGAGGAAGAAAGTATAGTCTAGATAGAGGGAACAGCATGTGTAAAAACTTTCAGGAGTGAAAGAGCTTTGATGCATTTGGGTGAAAAAGTACAGCTAATCTGTTTGGAATGAGGAAATGGAAAGAGAGGTGTGCGATGTGACTAGAAAATAAAGTAAGAGTTAGATTTTTGTAGGACCTTTCAAACTATCAGTGGTTGACAATATTGTTTGTCTACTTAATTCATGCATGGAGCTAACCTTACCTCAACTTTCGCCTTCAGCCCAAAGAGCAGCAGAAGATCCAAGATTAGCAATATATTGGTTGGATTGTAGAGACCATATTATTTCTCCTTGGGACGTTGCCAGCACAGTGTATTAGGAAACAAATTCTCTTCTTCTAGAAGTTCAAATTATAATAGGATGTAAGTCTGAAGATGCCATGGACTCTCATATCATATGTAGGTGTCTGCCTGAGAATAGCATCACTAAAAAGAAAAGCAGAGCTGACAGGGAGAGAGAACTCAGAGAGTCAGATCTCTTAGAAAATAAGCAGCGCACCTATTTAGCCATGACTGAGGAACATATCATTGGGTATTTTTCAGCTCAGTGAAACAACAATTTAGTTGCTTATTAAATCTTTTGAATAGGATTTTTTTACTGATGGTTATAAGAGACTTTAAAGGTATCTGGATTTTTTAAACTCAGAGTGTTGGTCATTTGACTCTCTGTTTCCTAAAATGTTCTTAAATTTCTCATGTTGAGACATACAGAAAAATAAAAGACAGTGAAAATTAATACAAATGAATTTTCTTCAGATCGTTATTGTTTATCTCTTCTGGACGAAGAAAGAAGGAAATATACTTTGGTAGTCTTGTTCACTCAACACATATTTATAAAGCAACTACTATGAGCCTGATATTTTTCGAAGTGACAAGGATGGAAAAGTAAATATAACCAAAAAAATTCCTATCCTCATGGAACACTTATTTTAGTAAATTTACAGGCACACCTCATTTCACTGTGCTTTGCTTTATTGTGCTTTGTAGACACTGTTTTTTACAAGTTGAAGGCTCACAGTAACTCTGTGTCTGGTAAGCCTACAGGCGCCATTTTTCTAAAAGTACATGCTCACTTCATGCCTTTGTGCCACAGTTTGTTAAATCTTTCCAAGGAATGGTGACCTTAACCAATAAATGAATATGTTTCTACTGCTTTACCTACTAGCTAGTCTCTATCTTTCTCACCTATTCCCTGAGACACAACATTGAAATAAAACCAGATAATAACCCTGCAGTGTCCTCTAAATGCTCAAGTGAATGGAAGTGTCATACTTCTCTCACTTTCAATCAAAAGCTAAAAATGATTCAGCTTAGAGAGGAAGGTATGTTGAAAGCCAAGATAGGCCAAAACCTCAGACTGTGCCAAACATTTAGTCAAGTTGTGAATGCAAAAGAAAAGTTTTGAAGGAAGTTTAAAGTGCTACTCGAGTGAACACATAAATGTTGAAAACAAAGCAGCCTTGTTCAAGATATGGAGAAATTTTTAGTTGTCTGGGTAGAAGATCAAACCAGTTGCAACATTTCTTTAGGCTAAATAAATCCTATTCCAGAGCAAGGTCCTAACTCTCTTCAATTCTCTGAAGGCTGAGAGAGATTTTTTAAAAACTGCAGAAGAAAAGCTTGAAGCTAACAATGGTCATTTTATGAGAAGAAGAAGCCATTTCCATAACACAAAAGTACAAGGTAAAGCAGCAAGTGTTGATGCAGAATCTGAAGGAAGTTATCAAGAAGATGTAGCTAAGATCATTGACGAAGGTGGCTACACTAAACAACAGATTTTTAATGTGAATGAAACAGCATTCCATTGGAAGAAGATGCCATCTAGGACTTCTATAGCTAGAAAAGAAAAATAAATGCCTGGCCTCAAGGCTTCAAAGGATAGTCTGTCTCTCTTGTTGGGAACTACTATAGCTGGCGACTTTAAGTTGAAGCCAATATTCACTTACCATTCAGGAAATCCTAAAATCCTCAAGAATTATTCTAAATCTTCTCTGTCTATGCTCTATAAATGGAATGACAAAGCTTCGATTACGGCACTTTTTTTACAGAATGGTTCACTGATTATTTTAAGCCTACTTTTGAGACTCAAGGAAAAAAATGATTTCTTTCAAAATATTACTGCTCATTGACAAGGTATCTAGTAACCCAAGAAATCTGATGGAGATATAGAAGGAATTTAATGTTTTTGTGTCAGCTAACACAGCATCCATTCTGCAGCCTGTGGATCAAGGAGTAATTTTGACTTTCAAGACTTATTATTTAACAAATACATTGCGTAAGGCAATAGCTGCCATAGATAGCGATTTCTCTGATAGATCTGAAAAAGGAACTTGAAAAGTTTCTGGAAAGGATTTACTATTGTAGATACAATTAAGAACATTTGTGATTCATGGAAGTAGGTCAAAATATCAACATACTAGAAGACCAAACCTTACTTGCACATGATTTACCTATATAGCAAATCCTCACATGTAACTCAAACTCTAAAATAAAATAGAAAATAAAATAAAATTTAGGCAGGGCATGGTGGCTCATGTCGGTAATTCCCAACACTTTGGGAGGCCTACATGAGAAGATTGCTTGAGCCCAGGAGCTCAAGACCAGCCTGGGCAACATAGTGAGGCCTCATTTCTACAAAAAAGTCAATTAAAAAAATTAACTGGAAGTGGTGGTGGGCTGCTGTAGTCTCAGCTACTTGGAAGGCTGAGGCAGAAGGATTGTCTGAGCCTAGAAGATTGAGGCTGCAGAGAGCAATAATAGTGCCACTCACTGCAGCCTGGGTGACAGAGTGAAACTCTGACTCAAAAAAATAATAAAATAAAGTAAAATAAAAATTATTTGTTGAATGAATTTTTCAATATCAACATTAGCAAGAGTTTGGAGGAAGTTGATTTCAACCCTTATGAATGACATTGAGAAATTGAAGACTTCAGTGGAAGAAGTCACTGCAGATGTGGTGGAAATAGCAAGGTAATTAAAATTAGAAGTAAAATTTGAAGATGTAACTGAATTGCTGTCACCTCATGACAAAACTTGAACAAATGAGGAGATGTCTCTTATGAATGGGCAAAGAAAGTGTTTTTTTTTTTCTTTTATTGAGTTGTAGCCTCACTCTGTTTGTTGCCCAGGCTGGAGTGCTGTGGCAAGCTCATGGCCACCACGGCCTCCAATGGCTGGGTTCCAGTGATCCTTCTGCCTTAGCCTTCCAAGTAGCTGGAACTACAGGCATGTACCACCATGCCCAGCTAATTTTTTTTTTTTATTTATTACAGAGATGAGCTCTCACCAAGTTACTCAGGCTGGTCTCAAACCCCTGGGCTTAGGCAATCCTCTTGCCCCGACCTCCCAAAATGCTGGAATTACAGGTTTGAGCCTAGAAAGTGGTTTCTTGAGATGAAATGTACTTCTGGTGAAGGTGCTGTGAACACTGTTGAAGTGATAACAAAGGAATTAGAATGATATATGTTTAGTTGACAAAACAAAGGCAGGGTTTGAGAGAATTTGAGGCAAGATTTGAGAGAATTTATCCAATTTGAAAAGAAGTTCTACTGTGGGTAGAATGCTATCAAATAGTACTATATGCTACAGAGAAATCTTTTATTAAAGGAAGAGTCAATAGGTATGGCAAACTTCATTGCTTTCATATTTTAAGAAATTGCCACAGCCACCTCAGCTTTCAGCAAACGCTGCCCTGAGCAGTCATCAGCTCTGAGAAAAGACCCTCCATTAACAAAACAGATTATGACTCAGATGATTGTTAGCATTTTTCCAAAATAAAGTATTTTTAAACTAAGGTATGTACAATTGCTTTTTAGACATAATGCTATTATACACTTAATAGACTACATAATGTTCATAGCTGTTACATGTACTAGGAAGTTAAAATTTTGTGTGACTTACTTTATTGCTGTGGTGTGTAACAAATCCAGCAGTCTCTTCAAGGTATGCCTATAGTATTGGGATTACCTTAATTTAGCATGTAAAATAAATCAGGAATAATACAGTGTGGTTCTTCATGAATTGGATAGAAAAACACGATTTACCAACTTACATAATTTAATTCCAATTTCTATGATTAGGTCTAATAAGAAAATAAACCAATTCATGTGGGCTCTGTCTTCTGAGATCACTTCCTTTCCAAACCATAATTACTATAAATGGATGGTTGTTTTACTCTGACTTTTATAAACTTGAGCTTCTGTAATTTGTATGATATTGCAATATGCACCGATTTTCTTAGATGAAAAAAATTAAGGACTAGTCTAAATCACTGGTCCCAGAAGAGAAGTGAACAATGTATCTTTAGAGACTGGCTTCTTAAGAATAATCCATTCCCTGGTTTGATAAAGCAGAAGTAGAAAACTGGTATCAATTTTTTTCTTTTTTGATAGAATTGTTTGTAATGGACAATTAATGGCGATTGAGGAGGCACAGTCTATGTTAGTGCACTAGTGTCTGGATTCAGCACACTTGAACTATTGTGAAGAGAAAAATAAAACTAGATTAAAGAGGTATTTAGGAATTGACTAGCTTACAGTTTTTTATTTGATCATATGTGGAAAACATGGAGAAAAGATCACTCTAAGCTTTCTGAACAATTTCATAGGGTAGTTATCAAAGTAGAGTTTCTGCGTGTGCTCATATCAAAAGATAATTTTAAACTAGTGGAATATGGATTACAAGACAAGAATTGAGTTAGAAACACTACAATTATCATGCTGTATTGAAATTTTCCTTTTGATTTTTCTAACCCTACCCTTAATCCTACTCCCACTCCCATTTCCAGCCCATTATAAATCCCCAAACAAGTACTACACAACCATAAAGAAGGATAAAATCATGGCCTTTGCAGCAACTTGGATGCAGCTGGAGAACCTCATACTAAGTGAACGATCACAGAACAAAGAATTGAATACTGCATGCCCTCACTCATTAGCAGGCTCTGAACATGAGTCACATTAGCACAAGTGTGGTATAGGGTGTCACTAGGAACTACTAGGGGAGGGAGGGAAGAACGAGGGTAGAAGTGGTCTGACAACACAAAAGGTACCTGCTTCACTATCAGGGGGAGTGACGGTCACCAAAAAGCCCAAATTTCACCTGTGTGTAGCCTACTTATGTAGTAAATCCTCGCTTGTACTTCACAGCTTTATAATAAATAAATAAAATGTAAAAAAGATGCATTAAAAATTAAGTGAATGAATGAATACAACTCATTAAATAAATTAATACATTTGTTTCTAATAAGCATTCAACTACATGCCTAGAGCATAATTGCAACATTTTAGTTAACAAATAGTTGGAACCAATAGTCTTTTGTTGGAGTAGAATGCATATTAGTGAACACAGTATGATCTGGCCTGGAATGGGAGGAGGAGGCAGGAGTAATACATTCTGGGCTTGTTTCTAGAAATACCTCCCACCTCAAATATTTTAAGCAATAGTTCTACCATTAAAATTACATCTGTTTGTTAAATAGCATGTATTGACCTCATAAGATGCCCCTTAAAATCATATCTAGAAAAGGAGTAACAAAGATCACTGTTTCTCACTGTCATATCAATGGTAACAACATATCACAGAGATTCATTATTGTAAAAACTCATTGCTAGCTCAAAATGTGTGGAGTTTGGATTGGAAAATATGGAAGGACTTAGAACAACAATAAAAATGAAGAAACATCCAAATCCGAGAAGCATGAGAAAACATAAAAGTTTCAGTGAGAAGCTTAATCTTGAACTTACAATGGAGCTCAAATGGGTGCACTAAATATTTGTCTTCCAACTAATGGTCAAAACTGCTGAAGTTAATAAAGCATTTAATCCAGAAATAACACATACTTTTAGGCTACCAGCTAGGCTGTTCCTCATTTGCCAGTGGAGCTCTTATATGTTTCCATGAAGAACAGTAACAATAGCAACAATCTCAGTAGAGACTTATCCTGCATCCCCTACTGATTTAGTAAATGATCCCAGTGTCAATGAACACATGCATTGGAAAAATGGGTTGACTTCACAGTGGCGATGAGCACATGCATTGGAAAAATGGGTTGACTTGGGGAGTCAGCTTTGTTAAGGCAATCTGTGTGTCATATGCAAAGAGGGCCAGGTATCCATCAGAAGCTATTGCCAGTGGCTTAAATTTACTTCACATGAACTGGCACAGGGTTTTGTTCAATGATGGATTATAAATACAGAGTTTGGATCCCAGGAGATAATAATGGAGTTTAAAATAATTGTTTTTTTGCATGGCTTTGCAAAGCAGTATAAATAACCAGATACTGAGTATTGTATACAAAGTATAAAAAGAGATTTGGACACATGAGACTCTCTATGCAAAGGGCAAATAACTTATGCTCTTGACATGTCTATCAAAATGCCACTTGCTAGCACAACATTGACTGTTGAGTGCCTTCTTTTCAGAATTTGCACTCTGTCCTCACACTGGGAATCATCAGAGTAACCTTTTTACTCTGTTTTCTCAGTTTTCACTCTGTCTTCTGCTCCTTACCGTCTGTCTCTTTCATTTGTGAATTTTATCAGCTTAGGGAAGAACACAGAATCAGTACCCTCCACAAGTTTAACCAAAAAGCTGAAAGTTTATGTATTTAAAACAGCCCACTTATTATGTAAATAACATGGATATATAACTTATATTTTGCTATGACAGAGATTAAGTTAAAAGTGTAAAGTTTAAGTTTAATATGAGTCTTGTGCATTGCAAATAATATTACATCAGGGGAAATGCCACTTTTTTTGCATTCTGTTTTACTGCTAGTGAGGCAAGACCAATTAAAAACTGAATATGTTGTCTTGATAATCTAGGCTAAAGGATATGCTTGTGTGTAAATTCTTTGTTGTATTAGCTCAGCTGAACTTTATCTTTCCCCTTGACACCCTGTTGGTTTTCAGCATATGTGTGTATAATCACTAGTGTGTGACCTTCTACTGTTTGCCACTTAAATATCTGTTCCCTTGCCTTTTGCCAGCTGTACTAAGTGATGTTCTCAGGTATATTTCTGGTTCTGTCAGCAATTTAATCATCAGAAAAAAACGTAACTGTGGGTTTCTCAAAAATTCTCCTGTCTTTTTCTATTGGAGTCTCCATCCCACACTTGAATAAAATTGATTACATGTCTAATGGTTGCTTTTATAATTATTGATACTTTAACAATTTCTGGAATTTGAGTTCAGCATTCAAAATATATTATCCTCAAAAGGGATACAGTCATTCGAAGAAAGGGGAAGAAATAAAATACATAATAAATATTTGAGAAAAAAATGCTGTAAAATAGCCACTTGATAATTTGTTTATTGTTTTTCCCTTCCCCTCTTGACCAAAACAACATAATCTGAACAAACTATAATATCAGGGGAAATGGTAAGATTCATAGAATGTTTTGGCTCTCACAAGAAAAGATAGGAAAATCAGAGGCTCTTAAGTACAGACTTCTGGAAAGTTAATTTCCTTTGGAAGTTATATTAACTCCTTCTGGCCACATGGGCATTATGTATCCTTAGTTTGTTACTACTGTCTTTATAAACAGCCCTCCAGTGGCTCTAAATAGTAATCTAAGCTTGGTAATATGCCTAAATTGTTAAAGTATAAAAAAGAGTCATTTAGATATGTGGAGTGTGTGGCTTGACAGATTACAATGAGCATTTCTTTTTTTTTCAGTTTGAACTTTTTTTTCCCTCCAACTACATTTTCCTCTTCCTTGAACAGGATAAATTTCAACTGGCAGGGCCACTAATAGTTTGAGTTTCACTATCTAATGATAACTGTATTCAGATGCAATGGTCTTTGACAAATTGAATTCTAATGTTTAACGTATTCAGAACCTCTTTGTTCAGAATGTGGGAAGATGGAATCCCCTGCTTCAAGTTGACAGTAGAATAGTTTGCAAAGTAGTACTGATTGTGATTTTAAGAATATCTTGTGAAATATCATCTACTTCTATACTACAGAAGAGGTTTGAAAACTTGGGACACAAGCCTGTATCTCACTATTTTGATATTTCTGCAAGATTAATATTAAACTTTTCTCATTGACTCAATCTAGAACTCATAAAATATGAACATATTAAAGTGAATTAGAGTGTCTCTTCAATTTGAGGACTCCTGGTTTTTAATTCTAAAATTTTGTAGTCATTTCTGTTAAAATACTGATACCCTCATTGTTCAGTCTCCTACATTCTTGTTATATTTATCTTAGAGCCCTCAATTTTATTTTAAACATGCAACATGGACACACACGTGCACACACACAACTAACATCTCCAAGACTTCTGGATTCTCTTTATATAATATGCAGATGCTCCTTGACTTACAATGGGACTACGTTCAGATAAACCTATTGTTATTTGAAAATATCATAAGTTGACAATGCACTGAATACACATAACCTACTAAACATGATAGCTTATCCGAGTCTACCTTATACATGCTCATGACACTTACATTAACCTATAGTTAGGCAAAATCATGTAAAACAAAACCTATTTTATAGCAATGTGTTTAATTGCTCATATAATTTATTGACTATTATACTTAAAGTTAATATGAAGTAGTTGCAGCAGAGAGAAGAGACAACCTAAAGAATGGAAGAAAATATTTGCAAAGTAGTCTTTCTTTTTCTTTTTCCTTTTCTTTTCTTTCTTTACTTTTTCTTTTGTGTGTGTGTGTGTGTCAGAGTCTCAGTCTGACACCTAGGCTGGAGTGCAGTGGCACGCTCACAGCCACTGCAGCCTAGACCCACTGGGCTCAGATGAACCTTCCGCCTCAGCCTTTCAAGTAACTGGAAACACAGACAGGTGCCAACATGCCTGGCTAATTTTTTTATTTATTGTAGAGACAAGGTCTTATCATGTTACTCAGGCTGGTCTCGAACCCCTAAGCTCAGAGAATCCTCTTGCCTCTGCCTTCCAAAGTTCTGGGATTATAGGCTTGAGTCACAGCGCCCAGTCCCCAAAGTATTCTTTCAACAAGGAATTAATATCCAAGATATACAAAAACTCAGAACTACTCAACAGGAAAAAAATTATGTTTAAAAAATGGACAAATACACCTGTATGGAAACAAACTTGATAACCTAAATGAAAGGGAGAACTTTCTAGCATCACACGACCTCCCAAAGATGAAACAAGAAGGAACTGATATCCAAATGGGTCAATAACAACCAAAGAAATTGACTCCGTCATAAGAAAACTACATACAAAAAAAAAGGCCTGGACCAAATGGATTTCCAGAGGGATTCTATAAAACATACAAGGAGAAGTTGATACCAATCCCATTGAAAGTATTCCAGGCAATCGAGAAGATGGAACTCTCCTCAAGTCATTTTATGACACTAACATTACACTAATACCCAAACTGGGTAAAGATCCAAAAAAGAAAGAATTGCAGGCCAATATCCCTGATGAACATAGATGCAAAAATTCTCCACAAGATTCTAGTAAATCAGATCCAACAACAAATCTCAAAAATCATCCACCATGACCAAGTAGGCTTCATCCCTGGGATGCAGGACTGATTCAGTATTTGCAAGACCATAAATATAATTAAATACATCAACAGATGTAAAAACAAAACCACATGATTATATCATTAGGTATGGAAAAAGCTTTCAATAAAATCCAGCATCCCTTCTTGATAAAACCCTTGAACACTAGGCATAGAAGGAATATACCTCAAAATAGTAAGAGACATCCATGATAAACCCACAGCCAACATATTGCTAAATGGACAGAAACTGGAAATATTTTCCAAGAAAACCAGAGCAAGAAAAGACTGCTCACTCTCACGCCTCCTGTTCAACATAGTGTTGCAATTCCTAGCTACAACAATCAGACAAAAGAAGGAAATTTGGGTTATCCAAATAGAAAAAGAAGAAGTCAAGTTATCCCTCTTTGTTGATAATATGATCCTATACTACGAAAATCCAAGAGAATCCTTGGATTGATAAAGGACTCTTTGCACTGATATGGGACTTTGGCAAAGTCTCAGGGTGTAAAATAAATGTGCAAAAGACAGTCATATTCTTATATACCAACAACAAACAGGCAGAAAACCAAATAGAAAGCACAATCACATTCATAATAGCCACAAAAAAAGAAATATCTTGCATTTTCTTAACCAAAGTGAAAGATCTTTACAATGAAAACTGCAAAACACTGCTCAAAGTAGTCAAAGATGACACAAACAATTGGAAAAATGTTTCATATGCGTGGATTAGAAGAATCAGCATTACTAAGATGTCCATCCTACCAGAGACAATTTATAGAATCAGTGCTACATCCATTAAATTATCAATATCATTCTTCTCAGACCTGTAAAAAACAATACAGAAATGCATATGGAAACATAAATGACTGAATAGCGAAAACAATCCTAAGCAAAAAAAAAAAAGGAGTGGGGGGGATGTATCACACTTCCAGACTTTAAACTTTATTATAAGGCTACAATAATCAAAACAGCCTGGTATTGGTACAAAAACAGGCATACAGACCAATGGAACAGGATATAGATTCCAGAAGCAAACCTCAATTTCTCAGCTAACTCATCTTTGACACGTCTTCCAACAACAACCACTGGGAAGTGAGGAACCTATTCAGCAAGTTTTACTGGTAAAACTGGTTGACCACGTGCAGAAGAATGAAAAAGGACACCTACCTATCACACCATACACAAAAATGAACACCAAATGAATCAAAGAACTAAATGTAAAACCCTAAACTTTAAGAATCTTAGAAAATGTATGAGATACCCTTATGGAAATCAGAATAGGCAATCAATTTCTGATCAAAACCCCAATAGCTCATGCCATAAGGGATGAGATTGACAAGTGGGACCTCATCAAACTGAAAAAGCTTCTGCAAAACAAAAAGATACCAACAAGAGAACTGGGAGACTGCCCACAGAATGTGAAAAAATATTTGCCAACTGCATATCTGACAAAGGCCTAACATCCAGGATCTACAAGGAATTCAAACTGTGCCAAAAGGAAAAAAAAAACCAGTCCCATTAAAAAGTGGGCAAAAAACAAAGACACTTCAGAAGAAGACATACAAACAGCCAACAGACACATGAAAAAATGTTCACCCTCATTAATCATCAGAGAAATGCAAATCAAAACCATATTGAGATACCATCTAACTCCAGTAAGAATTATCATCCTTAATACAACAAAAATAACAGATGCTGGTGAGAATGTGGAGAAAAGGGCTTGCTTCTACACTGCTGGTGGGAATGCAAACTAGTTCAACCTCTATGGAAAACAGTGCGGCGATTGCTAAAATAACTAGAAATTGACCTTCCCTAAGACCCAGCAATCCCCCTGCTGGAAAAATACTTGAAAAAACTTAAGTCATTCTACAGAAAAGATACCTGCACGTGCATGTTTATTGCAGCACTAATCACAATAGCAAAAACGTGGAACCAACCGTGCAGCCCATCAAAACTGGGCTGGATTTAAAAAAATGTGATACATATACACGATTGAATATCACACAGCTATAAAGAAGAACAAAATTCTGTACTTTGCAGCAACTTGGATAGATTTAAAGTCTACGATACTCAGTGATTTATCGCAGAAACAAAGAACTGAGTACCATATGTTCTCACTCATAAGTGGACCCTGAAAATTTGCCATAATTCTATAAGAAAGGGATAGGCATTAGCCAGAAACTGCCGGTGGGGGAGGATTCATAACATTAATAAGAATCTTAAATCAGGTCAAACGGAGGCCCAAACTTTACCTATATTATGACCGCTTGCATACCTAATTCTGAATTGTACCCAACATCTTTAAAAAAAAAAAAAAAATTGGCTGGGCATGGTGCCTCAACCTTGTAATCCCAGCATTTCGGGAGCCTGAGGCAAGAGGATTGCTTGAGTTGGTGGGTTCGATACCAGACTGAGCAACAAGATGAGACCTCGTCTCTACAATAAATCAAAAATTAGTGGGCATAGTAGCGTGTGCCTGTACTTCCAGCTACTTGGAAGGCTGAGGCAGAAGGATCACTGGATCCTGCTGGGGTGGCTGTGAGCATGTCACTGCACTCTAGCCCGGATGATGGAGTGAGACTCCAACTCAAAAAATTAAAAAATTTAAAAATGTAAAAATGTACGCATGAGCTGAACAGACATCTCTCAAAAGCATACATAAATGGCCAACAGATATATGGAAAAATGCTCAACATCACTAATTGTCAGGGAAATGCAAATCAAAACCACAGTGAGATATAAAAAAGACAAAATATAACAAATGCAGAGAAAGGAGAACTCTTATCCACTGTTGATGGGAATGTAAATTAGAGTAGCCATTATGGAATACAGTATGGAAGTTCCTTAAAAAGCTAAAAACAGAACTACCATCTGATCCAGCAATACCACTGTAGCTATATAACCAAAGGACATGAAATCCTGCCTTTAAGAGATAACTGCACTCCAGTGTTTATTGCAACACTATTCACAATAACCAAGATATGGAGTCAACATAAATGTCCATCCACAGATAAATGATTAAAGAATACATGGGGTATATACAAAATGAAATACTATTCAGCCATACAAAAGAATGAAATGTTTTCACCCACAGCAACATGGATAAATATGAAGGCCATTGTGTTATATGAAATAATACAGACACAAAAGAGAAAACCACATGTTTTCACTCATACATGGGAGCTAAAAAAGAAGTAGAGTAGAATAGTGGTTACTAGATGCTGAGAAGGATAGTGTTGAGGAAGAATATTAATAGATTTGTTAATGAACACAAAATTACAGCTAGATAACACAAATAGTGTGCTATAGCCTTGTCGGAAATGATCACAACAATATACTGTATATTTTTAAATAACTAAAAGAGTGAATGTTGAATGTGCCCAACACAAATTAATGTTAAATATTTGAGATGATGAATATGCTAATTACCTTGATTCCCTGATTGTATACTTACACATTATATGAATGTATAAAACTATCATATTGTATCCCATAAGTATACATAATTTTTATATGCTTATTAAAGTAATTTTTAAAAGAAAAGCAGAATGGTCATATGGGTACTTGAAGCATGACTGTTTTTGTACCATCATATGGTCAAAAAATTGTAGCCACATCATAAGTCAGGGACCATTGGAACTGTATACATACATCTTTAATATCTCTCTGCTTGTGTTTTATAATACTATTTTTTAAACATTACATTTTCTTGACAGTATTAATTTATTGATGAATGCTAAACTTATATTTTTAAAAAACAAACTGTATCTCATTCTCTAATTTTTATTTAATTTTCAGGAAATTCTATCTACTAGGTTTTCTTTTATGACATACTTGTCATGCTTTTAAGAGTATGTGACTGTGTTTTCATTCTAGATGTAAATTAAATTTTCTGTTTGCATCTCTATTTCTTTGTGTTTTACTCTTTGTGTTTAGAAGTTTGGCAATGACTTCAACCAGCAGCAGTTTCTATCAGTCCAAAAGCAGCATGGGGACTTTGTCCCTTGGCGGTAGTAGATATTTGTAGATCCAGTAACTAAGCCATCATGGTGGTTTGTTTCAGTCCCCACATCTCCCAAGTTCCCCAAATAATTCATAGTCTTAGGGAGTGATAAGCTGGAAGCTGCTTTTTCTATTCTCTTCTCAGCAAGTGGTTTTTACCCTCAATGTCTGTTTTCGAGCGGAGAACCTTGTTTTGCTTTTGTGCTTTAAATGGAAGTGTTTACTTTTAATACAGAGAGAACCTTTCTTCTGAACTCTGTTGTCTGGTGGCTAGGGGTCAGGAGGCTTGAAACCTCAACCTTATGCTCTGATGTATGTTTAGGTTTTGGTTATGGATTACCTAAATGGCTACCTTATAGCAGAATGTAGAAACATCTTTTTTAAAATCTCAGATTATTAATTGAAACTATTATGGTGTGTGTGTGTGTGTGTGTGTGTGTGTGTGTGTGTGTGTGTACGCACGTGCACACACACTTGTGTTTGGGAAGTATATTCTAAACATGTTATTAGAACCTAACTTGATTTAAAGACGTGGATTGTTATCATTCAGTGAAATTTATTACATAGTTCAAATTCTGCCACTGTAGATATGAATAAAGCTACTCTTGAAATCACTAAGCAATAAGCTTTATGTCTAAGAAGAGTATCATATTCTATTGTATTTTTATAGATAACTGTGCAGGCTTTGTTACCCTTATTTTGAGCCACTTAATACCATTACTCATAGATTGAGTCTACAAAATAGTAATCCTAGAAATTTGGGGAAATACTATTTTGATTATTGCTATAAAATTCCTTAATATTAAGATTCAGACAGATTGAGCATTCTGTTTGGAAAATTGTTACACAAGAAACTAAATACTGTCTCTAAATGTTCAGATTTACAATCCAAACAAGAAAATTAGAATGAGAACATAGCTTTGAAGTATGTTCAATTATGTTCATCAGACATATTAACTTTTTTTAGTTGAGTAATTATTGATTTGTTAGAATAAAATTTTATGTGCAAGGTTAAATTGGCTTAAGTTTTTAATAAACAGTGAAAATAGAAAAATAAAATATTAAATTTTTATTGTGTAATAGAACGATGTGTATGTTTTATTGCTGGAAGAACACTAACCTCAGTTTAACTCATTTCATTTATAGATAATAAAATGATCACTGTTTTTATTTAAGTAATATAGTGTGTATTTGAAATAATATAAATAAGGAAGTTGAATATTGTATTAAATGTTACATGAGTGCTGAGTAAAATAGTCTCTTCTGATTAAATGTTATATTAAACTTGTGACATTATGCAGATAATTGTTTTTATATTTTCTCAACTAGAAATTAGCACTAATTGAAGCATAAGTCAGATCTGTTGATTATGTTTTAAAAAACATTATAGTTAATGTGATCCAAAGAAAAGTCTTAAAACCATTTATATAAGTGATAGTCTTATATATGTTTATTCCTAAGAAAAGTGAGTAAATGATATTTATTTAGAGTTACTGAGACCTCTTAAATACTTATCTTCAATTATATCAAGAGAGCTGAGAAAACTCATGCATGCCTCCTTATCCAGAAGTAACTGAATTTAATGTTTTCTCTCTACTTTTTCCAATTCTGCTTGGGCTTATCAAATGAGTTACTACTCTTCCTAGTTAAATAGAAGGCATGTAGGGCTTTAATCCTTTTGTACTATAGATATTATTCAATACCGTCTTCTACAATACAGATTGAAATGTAAAAAAATACTCGACTTTGTTCTCCGTATCTAATTTCTACAATAAATTACAAACATATTCTCCAAATTGAGAATTTTGTGATACTCAGATCAGCAGTAATCAGTAACTTTAGCCATATTATGTGTATATATACATATACAAACATATATGTGTGTGTGTGTGTATATACATGTGTGTGTACATATATATAAATATTATTGGACCTTTAATAAATATTTCAATTCTGACAATAAGAAGTTTAAATATTTTCTGTTCCAACACCCCAAATATCACAAATATTACTGCATTAGAGATAAAATATAGATAATGACATTGCAATTAAAACGTTTTGTGTTTTATACATATATGTATATATATTTCCATATTCTTATGGAAAAAATAAAACAGGTGTAAGTAGTATCTAAACTGTTTCAGAGAAGAGAAAAAATTGTGAGACTCATCCTATCACATATAAAAATATAGAAGTGACAGAATCAAAATAGTGTGGCGCTGTTAAAACAAGTTATTAAGAAGTGCTATGATTTGAATGTGTCCACCAAAATTATGTGTTGGAAACTTAATTCTCAATGTAGCAGTGTTGAAAGCTGGGGCCTTTGAAAGTGCTTGGGTAATAAAAGAACCTCCCTTACAAATGGATTCACGCTGCTATAAAATAGACTTGGGAGAGTCAGTTCTTTCTCTTCTGTTCTTCTGCCATGTGAGACATGGCATTCAAGGCATCTCTTGGACACGGAGACCAGAACTTACTAGACACCAAACTTGTATACATCTTGATATTGGAGTTCCAGTCTACAGAATTGTAAGTAAATTTCTTTTTTTAAATAAATTACTCAGTCTGTGGCATTTTGTTATAGCAGCACAAAGTAGATTAAGACAAAAATCACTGCAACAACATTGATAGGCTAATATAACTTAGACATCACTATAAATTAATAAAAGGAATATAACTATTTAAAAGCAGTACTTGTTAAATTGTTAATTTATAATATAAATTTTATATTAAGCCCTGCCTAGTATTTCAGTTTAGACTGCAATAGCAAATACCATAGTGGCTTTAAACAATAAACATTTATTTTTTACAGTTCCGGAGGCTGAGAAATCAGTGCTTGGCAAGAATCCTTTTCCAAATTTGTAGGAGGCCTTGTGGCTGTATCTTCATGGGGCTGAGAGTGAGATTATCCTGTCTATTCTTAAAAGAGTGCTAATTCTGTCGTGAAGACTTCTCACAACCTAATTATCTCCCAATGTTCCTAACTTCAAGTACTATCACATTGGGCATTAGGGCTTCAATATGAATTTTGGGAGGACACAAACTTTCAGTTCATAGCACTCAGCGTCAATGAAATAAACATATAAGTGCATAAATGAACTCCAGTTTCAAAATTTAAATATTACAAAACTTAATATTTTAATTTCTATTAAAAATAAATAAACTCTAAACAGACCATCAACAAACTCCCACTTGCCTACAAAAAATAAAAAATCAAAATTCGGATTATTTGTGGATTTGACAATCTATAATGGAAATACAATTAAAGACAGTCTCACCAAACTTAGTGTACACAAACTAAGGGAAAATACAAGAAAATATGGAAAACATTCTTAATTACCATCTCCCAGAGGAAAAAAGTATGAAATTAGTCAACTCCTAAGATAGGAGTCAAAGATGCTAAACAAAATAGTAGTCAAAGTAAGACACATAAGAACCAAATATTCTTTTTATAACTGAGGCCCTTGCAAATAATTTATTTGATGTTTTAAAAAGAGGATGTAACCTAAAGATGATGCATGAAGAGCATAGCAGTATTAAAAGTAATGTAGTAACTCACATTTATTGAGCTTACAACATGTGCTGCACTATATAATGTATAGTTATTCATTTTCTAGGTCTTTAGTTATATTTTATTAGCAATTCTTACAACATCCTTATGAAGTAGACACTACTTATTATTTCCTCCTCACACATGAGTGAATTGATGCACAAAAAGGTTGAGAACTTAAGTTTTCTTAATCAGTGGAAGTGAAAAGCCAATGTTAATTATCAGGCTCTGAGGCTCTAAAGGACATATTCTTAACCACATATAAGCGCTTGTAACATGCAATAATACATATTTACAAGTTATAGACCCTACATTTCCCCCAAGTGTTACGGTAATTACTTATACACAGCATTTCACGTAATCCCTATAGGAGATTTAATTTTCTCTTCAACTAGAAAATCGAAGTCCGAATAGTTTAAGTGAATGTCCAAAGATGACAGTTGATAAGCAGAGAAACTGAGTGTGAAATACCACACTCATGCCCTTTCTGCTTTGGAATGTTGTCTTTCAATTTTTCCCTAAAACAAAATGAGGGTACAAATACAAACTGAATTTAACCAATGGCGGATCAAATAATAATTTTACAAAAGAAAATAAAAGTAACAATAAAATTTTAAAATAATACAACTAAAATATTGCATAACAACTATTTACATAGCATTTACAGGGTATCAGGTATTATAAACAATCTATAGATGATTTAAAGACTGTGGGAGTATGTATGTATTTTGTACCCAAATACTACATGCTTCTATATAAAATAATTGACCATTCTGTGGGTTTTGGGATCTGTGAGGGGTCCTGGAACCATTTTCTCATTATCATCAAGGAACTACTGTATACATAATTAAAACATTAATATTGTGGATTGTTATTTCATTTGTAGGAAACTCTACTAAGGAAATAATAAGAAATGGAGACAAAATGTTATGTTCATGAATGTTCTTGGCAACCATGATTGCAAAAAAGATATAAACAATTCAAATATCCAATCATAGAGAAGTATCAAATCCAAACACTGACTAGAATGTAGTTATTGAAAATCAGGAATTCAAAGAGTATATGTATAGTTATTCATTTTCTATATGAAAGCATGCACAGAAAGACAATGATTGAGAAAAGAACTCAATAATTGTCGAGTGATTAGTGTAATATTTTACAATGTAATCTATTTTTTCTAATAGATTTCTTTAGTTTTTAATTATTATTATTATTATTATTATTATTATTTTGGTCTCAACTAATTTATTTTGGTTATTTGACCTAGGGAATGGGAGGAATGATAAACACAATAAAGGTATGCCAAAAAGGAAAGTTAAATAATTAAATAAGGTAATAAGTTTTTTAAAAAAGGTTTATTATTGTATAAGGGACATCTCAAGGCAATTGTGTAGACCATTGAGTCTCTAAATTAGAACACAGTTGGATGTTTCTGACAGTGTTCAGATTTTGTTTTCATCCTCTGAGATACTAAGATTCACTAGGGAAACCTCGCATTCCAAATGTGTTAGAAAATACATAATGTGTCAACACATTGTGACATGGGAGTGATACTAGTAAAAGCTGTTTGGGTCTATTAATAACACAAACCAGTTCATTCTAATAGTAGAAAAAAATATGAGTAAATTCCAGTAATTTTTATGTGTTTATTTCTTTTTTTATTTGTTTCTGTAGCATTATTTTATAAATTAAGAAAAATAATATAATTTGTTAAAAAGGCATATGATGCTTTGTGTGGAAATTTCTTCCTTTGTAACTGTTTACTTGCCATTATATTTATAACTATTATAGTCATACCTTTTTTTCCCTTATTTATGTGACCTCTTTTTCCTCTCTACTTTGCACCATCCCTGATGCTGATGTTAAAATGACAAATGAGAGATGAATATTTTGCAAAATTCATGAATTGGTACCACATTGCCTCAAGAAATTTATTTGCTGATTAATTTGCTGTTTGACTCCACCCTCTTCCAAAGCGAGAGAGGAAAGAGGGACTAGGAGCAATAGATAAGTAAATTTTACCTTACCTACATATGTTCTCAGTAGGAAAATGTCCAAAGGTATAATGAATCAGACAGTATCTTGTTGAATTCATAGGTGAAATAATTGACCTGCCCTTTCTCAGCTCCAACTCCATTATGTATGTAGACAAGTTGCAGAGAAGATGTGCTTAATGTTTATTAGTTACCATTGCATTACTTATTATATGTTTTATTGTTATTGTTTAGATTTGTCTATTGCTTAGATTTAAAGCACCTTTTTGTTATTGTTATTGCTATTGTTAAGGTGCTTAGATTTAAAGCACCTTAATAATGGAAAAATAAAATTTGTTCAGAAGCATCAACTATTTTTTTCCTACTGATAGAACTCTGAAGGTTCTATTCTTCACTAATACATGAATTGCTTCCATTTTGTCAATAGATATTTTGGAGAGATGACATTGAAACCTTTCTGGGTGTATACTGATTATTGCAGTTTCTACAAAAATGTGTGTAACTAATGTGATGTATGACAAGGTGACCCAGTGATAGTGTTGGTAGTGATAACAAGGGGACTAGAAATCCCAGCACAGTTGTCACCTCAATTTAGTGAGAGAAAAAAGAAAGCTCTGCAGGATTTTTTCCCTTGGGTAGCTTGTTTTTCATTTAGTTTGCTCTTTCATTATTATTATCAATTGAAATTAACTTATTTCCTCAATCTCATCTTTAATATGCTAAGATATGTCAAATGTGTCCAATTGCATTGAACAATTTGAATACATTCTATTTTAATCTTATTGACTATATTGATCTCATTCTACTTCTCAAACAACACAGCCAAAAATATGCCATCCATTTCAGCAAATGAAACCTCTGGGTAAAGGTTAATTACAAGGCTTCTAAATGAAACAACTGAAAAGAGACAATGATCAATTGAAAATAGACCCTAATAGAGTACGTATGTGCATTTTCCCTTACACCATAAGGGTTGGAATTATAAACCACAGATGCCAGTTCCCAGTTACCCATGCCAGCTGGGGGTACATTTGCTCCCACTATGTCCCATTGGATTTGAAAACTGCTTAATTATTTTTGTATTCCAAGGGCTGTGTTTGCAGCAGGGTTCCTGAGATCTAAATTCTTTCTCAAATACAGAGATGGGCTCAGTTTAGCAGTCTAAAGAGAACTTTTTTCATACACATACGTATTTGACTTTCATATAGTAAGAAAAAGAAACATTTATATCCATCAAATTAAAAACTATGCAGCAAGTCTGCAGCGTGTGGGGGCAGTGTGTGTGTGTAGGGAAAGCAGGGGAGAGAGGAGCAGACTGGCACTTTTTCAGGGACAATCTAGCTATTTGCTATTCCACAGTTGCTTTAGGAGTCTGCGGTGGCAGCTGGTAGTGCTTCTCTGATGGCCATGCTTCCAGGAAACAGCAGAACTAAGACTCAACCTAAAACAATAAACTCAATTCTATTAACAAATTTCTGCCTCGTCCTTCTTTATACCAATCCCTTTCCAGAAAACATCTGTCTTCTCAGTCTCCCTTTTGCATGCATAAAGTCACTTCTAGAGTTCACAGTTTCCTGTGTATTCGTCTATATTCTATTTTAAAATGTGTTTTTCTCACAATCATCTGACAACCTCTCAATAGCAAGGTTGTGCCTACTATTTAGTTTTATTGTCTCTGTCAAGAATGCTTTGTTCAATATTAAGCAAAGATGAATATGCACCACTAATGAGAGCCAAAATTATTGCGAGTCAAGATAAAAAATAATATAATATCTTTAGAGAGATTAGGCTTTAAATTAACAATTCCATCTACTTCCTAGAGCTCATTCTCCAGTTTCTCAATCTGTGTTGGCATAAATATATTTTCTCTTAGTTCCAGAATATTACCAGTTTTTTTTTTTTCTGGATACTTGTTCTGCTATAAGAATCTTGTCTTTCCCTTAAACTACCTGCCCATCCATTTAGTTAACTGAATGGATTTTGATTAATGGATCACCATTGCTTCCCTTCTTCTTTCATTGAGGCTTTTCTTCAGATAGGTACATAAAAGTGGTAATCTTTTAATTTTTATTGTTGTTCAAAATGCCTTTCTTTTGTCTGATATGTTAGATATTTTGCTTGGAGATATGATCATTGGATTATAGTCTTAACATCACAATAGTCTGTAGATGGTCTTCTATTGCCTTCCATCTTCCACGATTGTAGATGAGAGAATGTTGTGTTTTGTTTTTAATTCTTGTTCCATTATAATCAGCTGTTATTGTCCAGAAGGCTTCATTTTTTATCATGGGAGAAAAGATTTTTACCAAAATATTACCTCTCTTACTCCCTGCTCACTTTTAGGTAACAACCTGATACACACATGATAAATATTCAGGTCATTTGAACAAATATGTGTTGAGTACTTGCTGTTACTAAGTACTGTGTTAGATAAGAAAATGGACGCCCCCATCTCCTGCTCATTAAGTTTGATGTATAATAAGTAAAGCAGGCAGACAAACATTTAATTGTGACAAGGTATACTGAGTTGAAACTGTTTAGGAATTCAACAAAGTTGTCTCTGAGGAAGTAAATAAATGATTTGTTTTAATGGATCTTATAAAAGTCATCTGGACTTTTCAACAAAACCAATTCCTCTCTCTGTTGACTTAAATTGCCTTAACCACCAAATGTCTGAGTCTTTGCTTAGTAAAAGAGAAACCCCAGGGTGCAATTCTTCTATTTTGTATCCTTGTTCCCTTTGTCAATTGGATATGTAGTTGGGTATTTATTGCTAAAACACACAGAAAGCAATTTCATCCGAAGCTGAGCCAACATTCATGTAAATCTCCAACCTATACAAAATTTTATGATTTGGCCCATCTCCTTTGAGAAGCCAGAATTTTCAAGTTTAAGTGCTGCGAGAGTCAGAGGTTCTCTTAGGCAGAGGAAAGATCATATGTAAAAAAAAAACAAAAACATGGAGGCAAGAGAGAACAGGAAAAACACACAAAAAGATCACGAAGTATATAGAGCCATATTAAAATATAATGCTGAATATAATGGGGTCTTTCTGAATAGAAACAGATTCACGATGTGAACTCACGTGAAAAATTCGTGTACTATGCTCTCCAGACAGGAGAGATGCTTGACTAAATTACATGATAAATAGGCACTGAGAAAATATAATCCTTATTTTCTTGAAACGCTTGTCATTTAAACCAAAATAGCAACCAGGAAAACTAGAAAACAATTTCCTGGGTATATAATGAAGCAGCTTTGTTTTTTGGAATTCAGAGAAATACCTATATTTTTGCATTTGATTTGTAGCTTAGCTAGCATAAAACATATTAACCTTAATGTATAAAGTTTCATTGTTTTTTCACTTTTGTATGAATCTCTTTGAAAGCAGTCTCTGGGTGTGGGAAGTTCCCAGAGACTTGCAAGGCATCTGCTGGAGTCATAACTGAGAAGATTACCTTAAAAAATAAAATAAACCATGAAAACATTGACCTGATCAAAACAGACACAAATCTCAGTCAAGATAGAATAGCAGCTCTGTTTATTGATTCACTTTACTAGAGTTGGCTAGGAAGAAGAGCATAATAAGATCACATTTTATGTGAGAATTTGTGAAACTTGAGAAAGCTAATATTTACAGGTTACTTGGATGTTATCACTTGAATTAATAATTTAAATGTTTATGTTCAAATATTTTAGATTTAAATTAACATTAGAAGTTATAACAAAAAAAATACAGCTTTTTCATAGAAAGCTTTTGGGGTTCTCTCTTTTGTACTAAGGTTACTACCAGTAGTTATTACAACACCTCTAATTGCATTCAAGACAATATACTCTTCGAAGTTAGAAAATATATTCAACTTGTGTGTAGTTTGTATGGATATGCATACCTGTGAACATATATGTCTTGCTGGATTAGGTTGCAAGTTACTTGAATAAATAATTCTTCAACATAGTTTTTGTATGCTTTTTTGCTTTTCACATGGAACCTTGAAAATAATAGCTGCTATTTTAACAACTGATTGTTTTGCTGATTGGCATATCTACTTGTTTTAGTATCATTTAACAATTTTTCAGTTTTACTAGAATCCTATTTTTTTAAAGTTTTCCTTAATTTTAAAATAATGCATGGACTTTTAATTTTTTTTTTTTAAAGGCAACTATCCTCGAGTGGTTTAAAAATAATTTCAAAATTCTTTCTTCTCAACCATACCAAACTCCATATGGGCAAATATATTCCACAGTTCGTTTTCAATTCTTATAGATGTTATCTTAATCACTCTTGACTTAGATTGAGGCTCTATTTTTTATTTGACACTATCTTTTATCCAATATATAATTAAACAGACTATTATTTCCCGTTTTTCTTCAAATGTAAGATTCTATTTTTAACATTTTATTCTGCCTGGCTCGGTGGCTCAGCCTGTAATCCCAGCGCTTTGGAAGGCTGAGATGAGTGGATTGCCTGAGACGCGGGTTCGACGGGCAACTCTGTTGCCCAGACTGGAGTGCAGTGGCCGCTCGGGGTCACCGCAGCCTCGACCTGCTGGGCTCCAGCGATCCTTCTGCCTCAGCCTTCCAAGGAGCTGGGACTGCAGGCGCGCGCTGCCACACCCGGCTGATTTTATGATTTATTGTGGAGATGAGGTCTCGCTGCCCAGGCGGGTCTCGAACCCGCGGGCTCAGGCAATCCACTCACCTCAGCCTCCCAAAGGCGCGGGATTACAGACTGAGGCACCGAGCCCGGCACAAGACATTATTATTAACTACGATCACCATGCTGTGCAAGAGATCATGTGAACGTATTCCTCCTGTCTAAATGAAAATTTGTAACCTTGGGCCAGCAACTTCTCTTTCCCCATTCTCCCCTTTACCACAACTCCATGCTCCTCAACTCCACCCACTCTTCACCAGCCCCAGCTTCTATAAACCACTGTACTCTCTTCTTCTATCAAGACAACTTCTTAGCTGGACTTGTTGGCTAAGCCTTCATCCCAGCGCTTTGGGAGGCTGAGGTGAGTGGATTGCCTGAGCCCACGGTTCGAGACCCACCTGGGCAACTTGGCGAGACCGCATCTCTACAATAAATCAAAAATTAGCCGGGCGTGGTGGCGCACGCCAGTAGTTCCAGCTACTTGGAAGGCTGAGACGGAAGGATCGCCGGAGCCCAACAGGTCGAGTCTGCGGTGGCCGGGAGCAGCCACTGCACTCCAGTTTGGGCGACAGAGTGAGACTCCAACTCAAAAAAAAAAAGAGAATTTCTTTTGCCTTTAAGGGGTTAAGATGAAGTCTTCTTACCCAGATTTCTCTTCACTTTTCCTATTCTGCCTTTGACCTTCAAATTTATATAAGCTATATCTTCAATTTTGTCATTTTTCTCAACCTTTTGGATGTCTAACCAAAGCTCTGTATTCTCTCTTTATAGAGAGCACTATTTCTTACAATCTGTGCCAGATCACTCTTAACTGTAATTGAATTGTTTCCATCTGCATTATTTCATCTCCCCAATTCAATTATTTTTCTTTAATGGTCAACTATACTTGCCTACATAATGCATGTTTCCCCAAAATATATTTGTATTTTTCCTTTTAATGATCTTTTATTTTGGTATCAGAGTAATGCTGTCCTCCTAAGATTAATTTGGAAGTAGTGTTTCCTGCTCTATTTTCTCCAAATGTTTACATAAAACGTGTAGAATTTCTTCTGTAAATGTTTGAAAGAGTTCACCAGCAAAGTTATCTGTAGAAAACTACACATTTTTTGTAAGAAAGTGTTTTATTTAATTTATTTTTATTTGGCATCAATTTGAATAGTTTGTATAGGCAAGGAATGTGACCATTTCTTCTAAGTTTCAATTTTATTGGCATTAAAATTTTCATAATAGTATCTTTTGAAGAAATATTTATAGGATATATGAAGATGTTTCCTCTGTCATTTCTGATATTTTAAATTTGTGTTTTCCCTTAATCAGTATGACAATAGGCTTATTAAATTTATTCAGAATTTTAAATAATTCGCTTACCACGTTATTGACTATTTTATAGTATTTTGCATTTAGTTATTTCATGTTGTCTACTTATTTGCGTACATGCAACATGATTTTTTAATGCATTTTTTCATGCGTGTGCCATATTCAAATGATTCTCTGAGCTTTCACTAATCAGAAGAATGATGAACTAAAAGTTCATGTTTTGTCATATAGAGTTCTAGGTTGACCTTTTGAGATTTTTAATACTTTAAAGCCTTTCTAGTTTGTTTCTCATGTAGAAATGCAAAAATAAATTGCTATGTATAATGAAAATGAAGCTGTCACTCATATTATTGTTACCCATATATTTCTTTTATTTTATTGTAAAAATGTGGGGTATAATTCAGGATTAGGTATACAAGTGGACATTGTACAGCTAACGTTTGGGGCCTCTCTTTGCCTGGTTTGAGATCAGTACCCTTACTGATGTTGTGCTCCCTCTCGCCCCACCCTGGCAGTATCCCTCTACTGCCTATCCCTTTCTTATAGTTTTGTGATAAATGTTCAGGCTCCGCTTATGAGTGATAACAGGTACTTTATTTTTTGTTTCTGTGATAGATCACTGAGTATTAGGGACTCTAAATTCATCCAAGTTGCTGAAAAGTTCATATATTTGTCCATTTTTATGGCTGCATAATATTCTAACATGTACATGTGCGACTTTTTAAAAATCCAGTTCAGTTTCAGTGGTCAACACGCTGGTTTCCATGTTTTTGCTATTGTAAATAGTGCTGCAATAAACATGTGTGTGCAGATATCTATTTTGTAGAATGATTTGAATTCCTCTGGATATACTCCCAGTATGGGGATTGCTGGGTCATGTGGAAGGTCAAGCTGTAGTTCTTTTAGAAATCACCAAATTTTTTTCCATAGAGGCTGAAGTAGTTTGCATTCTCACCCGCAGTGTAGAAGTATTCCCTTTTCTTTGCATCCTTGCCAGCATCTGCTATTGTTTGTTTTATTAATGATGGCCATTCTTACTGGGGTTAGGTGGTATCTCAGTGTAGTTTTGATTTGGGTTTTTCAAATGCTTAGTGAGGTTGAGCACTTTTTCATGTCTGTTGGCTGCCTGTATATCTTCTTTTGGGAAGTGTCTATTCATGTATTTTGCCCACTTTTCAGTGGGACTGTTTGTTTTTTTCTTTTTGGAATGTTTGAGTTCCTTGCAGATCCTCAATGTTAGGCCTTTGTCAGATAGACAGTTGGCAAATATTTTTTCCCATTCTGTGGATTACCCTATATTTAATATGGGCTATTCATTGACTGTCTTTTCTTTTTTCTTTACAGTTGGTATTCTGCCTGCTAAATATTGCACACCTGTGCCATTTAAAAACTTCATTTACTCTTGGCATTAGCTACATTTTTGGATATGTAGGTTTAAGTTTTTCAAAACATTGAGAAATTTTCAGCCAATACTAATTCAAATGTTTTCTTCAAGATTCTATTTCTGAGACTACAATTATACTTTGTGTTATAATGTTTGATATTGTCCAAAATTGTTCATTGTTTACAAAATTTTATTTTTGATTATTCTACAGATTTGATAACTTCTATTGTTATGTTTTCAATTAACTTACCTTCTTTTCTGTAGTCTTCAATTTATTCTGATAATCTAGTAAATTTTTCACGTTCTACGTTTTAATAATCGATTCTGAAACTTTTATTAGGTTCATCCATATTAATTCAATTGCTCTGCCCAGACTTCCTTTCTCTTTAACCACCATGTCATTCATTTTATTCATACAATTGAACATATTAAACAATAGTTTTTTCAATGTATTTGTTAATCCCAACATCTTGATGATCTCATAGTCGGTTTTTATATGTTAATTATCACTATTTTCTGCTAGTTCATAGGTCATACAATTTTTTTTCAATTTCATACATACTTTTCGATATCATTTTGGAAAGTATCTGCATTGTTTTGGCAAAGAATTAAATTATTAGTGAATTACGTCGCTCCTCTAAACTTGCTTTTGTTAATTGTTTAAAAGTGTGAATTTTTTATCCTTATTCTGAAGATGTGGGCTTTATTGGTGGGCATAGTGTTTATTTCTAAGACTGTTTTACTGAGGTGCAAATGAATTTGCTTTTAGCCTAGATTCAAATTCTCCCAGTATCCTGTGACCTTTGATATCTCCTTTGAGCTTGTAGCCTCACTTGCATTCCCTCTCTGTTAGCCTCATATGGTTTCACCCTATAAAGTCACAGATTAGCCTTAGAAAAATACTCAGAAATATACTTGTGGATATCTGGTGTTCACCCTTGTGTATTTTCTTCCTTTCTTTTCTGTCTAGTGTTCTGCCTTAAAATTTTTACCACTACATTATTCTAAAATTTTGAGCTCTGCCTCTTCACATCAGCAAGAACACTATGCTCTGTGCCTCTTCTTCCCTGTGCCTAATTGGAAAGTGCTACTAAGCAGAAAGATGGAAGACACATGATCCAACTTGATTGTTTATCTTCTGCCAAGGACCATACTACTCTTCTCCATTGTCTAAAAATGCTTTCCTCGTTTATTTTGAGCAAGGTCAAAATTACTCTTTCATTGCTAATTACTCTTTCATTGCTAGAAGTTGAATTTTAACTTTTGTTAGATACTTTGACTAATATCAAGATTGAACATTTGTCACTCTAATGATGGAAGTTAGAGTCACAACTGTAAATGATCCTTCGGATTTAGCTGGTTTCGTGTGTGCTTTAATTTTAAATTTTTATACTTCAAATATGATAATGGTATAAGATATTCAAAGATATTTCCTGGCCCTTTGCTTGATAAGATTTTGCCTAATTTAAAGTATAAATACAATAGGCATACCATCTTTTATGTAGAGTAAAAGTAAGACATGTTATTAAAATGTTATTTTTAAAACAGCAGTCTACTTCTCTCCAACTGTTGTAGCACTACCATATTTAATGCTGTCTTTAAGTAGGACGTTTTTATTCTTTCTTTTTACTCGCCATTTCATTCAGGCTAGCTTGTCCATAATGTATTCCTTAAAATATATTTAAAGTGAATCTTTACAAGATGTGTATAATTATATCATGCCCCTATTAGAAAGTATCCAGTAGTGACCTATTGTTTGTAAGATAACATTCTAAGACCTAGTAGGGTAGAGATTATTATGGAATAATGTGTCTTTATTTCTTCAACTCATCTCTCATCATTCCCTTCTTCCCTTTTTACTCACTCTCTATGTAAAAAACGTACTTGATTACTGACAGTGATCTTTAAAATTCCATTATTTCCTTCAATTAAAGGATTACTTATTCTGTATTACTTTATCTTAGTAATATTTTACTGCTTTAAATGGTTGTTTCTTCACATTTCTTCACTTATTAAATTTTAAGTTACTTGAGGACAAAGATAGCACATTGGCATGGCTATTTAGTCTATAAATTTTGACCAATGAATAAAATCTATTGAATCATCATAGAATATTTGAGGCTTGTTAGATGCCTTCAGAAGGTAAACTTAGTGAATAAAAGGTACATATTTTAAAATATTTACATTTTTCATATCTTTAATAAACAGTATACAGCCATTTTTGAACATTTATATAATAAAAAAGTCATTAATCTTTAAGCCTTTAATGAAATAGTTTAATAAAGTCATTATAAATGAAATTACTATTAACTTTCTGATGAACAGCATTTTAAGAAAAATAATAATAAAAGGTCTGCTTCCTTAGTGAAATATATTAGTGCATCTTAGCTTTTAACTGCAGCAAACATGAGGGAGAAAACATACAGAGAATTCATAAACATTTCTGCTTAATACATAGAACTAAGAGAAAGATTGTTGAAACACTAATTCTTCCTTGAAAATAAAAACAGTTTATAAGAGGAAATAATAGCAATAGCGTTTCAGTTACCTAGATATAGCTAACTATATGTATTGTAGTATTTTGTTGAGTGAGTCAGATAATATGCCAATGAACAAATGTACTTATAATAATTATTTTTTAACATGAATTTCTTGACAAGTATACATGAAATATAGATAATTTGGGGTGGCAATTTACAAGTGCTGCTTTCAGAAGGAACAGAGAAATACAGATCAATTTGAGATTCAGGAAGTATAGTTGCTGATGAAACCAATAAAGTGACCTTCAATAAACACTATCTTTGTTTTCCTGCCTGATATTGTCAAAAATATTGTTAGCAATAAAGGAAAATGATAATACAGATAGATAAGAAATAGTAAGGTCTTAAAATAAATAACCATATGCTCCAGTTTCTACGAAAGGAAGTAGAGTTTCCAAATAGAATAGAGAAAATCTTTAAGGAAGTAGGCCAGGACAGAAAGAAATTAAGAAATATGTAAGAAGAAATGAAGGCAAGCTTTTAAGAAGTTTAATAAAAATAAAATTGCTAGCCGGGCTCGGTGGCTCAGCCTGTAATCCCGCGCCTTTGGGAGGCTGAGGTGAGTGGATTGCCTGAGCCCACGGGTTTGAGACCCGCCTGGGCAGCAAGACCTCATCTCTATAATAAATCAAAAAATCAGCTGGCATGGTAGCGCATGCCTGTAATTCTGGCTACTCGGAAGGCTGAGGCAGAAGGATCGCTGGAGCCCATCAGGTCGAGGCTGCGGTGGCCGGGACGGTCACTGCACTCCAGTCTGAGAGACAGAGCAAGACTCCAACTTACAAAATAATAAATAAATAAATAAATAAATAAAATTGCTGGCCGGTGTGATGGCTCATATCACCAATCCCAATACTTTGGGAGGCCAAGGTGGGAGGATTACTTGAGCCCAGGTATTCAATACCAAACTAGGTAACATAGAACGATTTCATCTCTAAGAACAACAACAACAAAATTAACCTGGTGTGGTGATGTGTGCCTGTAATCCCAGGTACTTGAGAGGTGAAGGTGGAAAGATTGCCTGAGCCCAGGAGGTGGAGATTTGGGTATCACTGCACTCCAGCTTGGGTGACACAGTGAGACCCTAACTAAAAAAATACTAATAATAAAAAATAAAATTATTGTATAATTAAAAAATAAAAAATATATGCATTATTATACAATGCCATGCTATTTCTTTTCAACCCCTCCACATACAGTGTAAATAATAGTACTATCATATATTTCATTATAAAATAAAGACATACTGCTAGTAATGACTGCCATCTTTTAATCATCAAATAAAATCAATCAATCTATCTATCATCTATTTATCTATGACTCCTTAAATATAATCACCAAAAAGTTGACTGAATTACTGATTTATTTGCAGAAAGCACATTGTTCTGAAGAATGAATATTAACACTGTGGGAGAATTTGTTGATCCTTTCATAAATTCTGCCATCTACTGCCAATAACGAATATCTGTTGATTCTTGTAAAAAAAAATTAAAAATATGTACTTTAAAGATATTTAAAGTACAACTTTGCAGATCTTAAAATGTATGGAGGCTATAGAATGGGAGTTAATATTATAAGTAAGATCCCCTGAAAAATAACCTGAAGTTGCACATAGAAAATACATGAATCTTTTGTCACTAGCCATGAGAGTTTAGGCTTTGGGATCATTTCATTTTCATGAACCATGATTTTTAAAATTAGTGTCCAAGAAAAAGTAATATAATAAGTAAAATTATGTGATCAAAACCTCCCACTGAGCCTAGCCGACACATCTCTCATTACATCACAGTAATCTGATGAAGAGGTAAAAATAAAGCATCAAAATCCCATCTTTCTCTCTTTTGAAGAAAAACAACCCCCACCCCAGTTTTTGATTAAGTTCAGAATGAGGCAAAACTGGAAACAAATTATCTGAGTGATCTAAATTAGGAAATATTCTAACAACAGAAATAAAATTTGGGGGAATATACTGCTCAATCAACATTTCTAAGTATAATACAATGATGATTATAATGTGGTGTGTAGAATTCTGGAAGAATAGTTTAGCCAGGGAACAAATATGAACGGCCCTATAACAAAGTATGCTTGTTTCATTTAAAACAAAATCATGAGGCTGATGTGGGAGGTGAGGAAACATTGAAGGAACTAGTGACAGGATATAATATGAGCAAGGTAGTTATAGGAATAAACCTAGTAAGGTCCTGTAGACTATTCAAGGTAGGAATAGAGCTTCATGTCCTTCTGAAAGTTACCATTGTTGTATGATTAGATGAGTATAGAAATTGAGAGTAAGCATTTATAAAGCAAATTTTTTTAAAAGTTCTAGCTATAGACCTAATTACTATTACTATTTTATTTTAATAATTTATGTATTTGTAATGTATTGGTACATGATGGATTGTATACTTTAAAAGATTTTTTAAAAACTGTTCCATGTCCTCAGATAGTTCAAAGCACATTGTAGTCACTTTGACTTTTACTCAGTGAGAAATGCAGAGAAAGGACATAATGTAAAATATTTAAAGAGTCTACTTTGTGTGAAAATAGACTGCAGACAGTGGTGTGAAATATACTGTAGAATGGTAGATAAGGATAAACAAGAGGAACCAGTTAGAAGACCAGAATCACAATATTTTTATTTTTGTTTTATTCAGTGTAGTGGCTGTGGAATTAGAAAGAAATAATCAGACTGCTCTATTGCTAAGACCATCAGGGTTTACTAATGGATTGGATGTAGTTATTAAAACAGAATGGTTAACGGTAGTCAATATTTGTCTGGGGAAAGGGGGACACACCTCGTCAACAAGGGTACCTACACAATGAATATTTGTATACCTAACCCTTAACTGTATCCCACAACTTTATGATAAAAAATATATATTAAAATAAAAAACAATAAAACAAATAAAAAATAAAAATAAAACAGAATGGGATTCATAGTACATTTTAAGATTTTTACCTTGGATTACTGGAAAAACAGAGTTGAATTTGACATTTACAGAAAGAGGCAAAGATTCAGGTAGTCTTATACATATGGTAATGGGAGAAACTGGAAGGTCTCTTTAGATTTCTTTTTCTCAATGAAGTTGGAAACAAGATATCATGAAAAATGAAAGCTGTAAGGATAGGTGTAAGATTTGAGGAAAGAGTAGAATTTGTAAAAGAATAGAAATGAGAAATATAATATGGATGGTTTTGAAGGATCATCTGAGGCTAATGGTCATGGATTTACACATTCACCTGCAGAGGCAGAGGAGTAAAGAAGAAAACAAATCTTACCCTGTTTGGAGTTGCTCCCAGACTTCAATGAAAAGCAGTAAGCTGACAGGTGTTTTAGGAAATGATAATAATGATAAACCAAGAGAACTAATTTGTCAAGGCGTGAAAGAAAGGCATGATCAAAACCAGTAACAATAAAAAGTGGTAGTATCAATGGATTGTTTGTCCTTTTGAAGTCCAACGATTTCTGAAGTCAGAATCCTAAAAACATAAGAGAAGATGGTAGTTGTGAAAACAACATCCTTAAATCTAATGTTGTGAATGATTGCTAGTTATCAGTAACAATAAGGTGTCAGATATGACCATATATGGTATGCATGGCAGAGAAGTTTATGTAATATTTCACTGAAGTTGAGAATATGAAGTCCAGGGCATTAGAAAGATTGTCTATGGGGATATGAAAATCACCTCGGTTCATTATAAAAGTAATATTGAAAAGAATGTTAGTAAACTAAGGGCCAAAGTCCTCAATAATCAAGGGTAAAAGTAAGTGACTCCAACAAGATTGGGCACTGAATGAAATAATCGAATAGCAGTAGCTTCAAACATGGTTTTCATATTATGTTTCATCAACACTATAATTTAATAAATGTTATATTTTTATACTAGACATTATCAAATAGTAACTGTCCAGAGGAATGCATTGAATAACATAATGTACTAGAAATGCTTTCTTTAATTAATTTCACATATCCTCAGGGAGAACAACTAGGTACAATGAATAAAAGTTACATGGCAAACAGCTACAAAAATTCAACATTTTAAACATTAGTTTAGTATATTTAAAAAATGAGCTACAAGTCACTGATGTTCAGGCAAAGTCTGCATGACCATCTGTGAAGGATTTGGTAGAGATTACTTATTTAATGGAAGTGTTTTTTCCTCCCACTTTGGTGTTTTACCCCGGTAATGGAAAATAACATATACTAGTCAAATACACACTGTGTATGGGTGTGTGTGTGTGTCTATCTGTCTGTCTCTGTTTCTTTCTCTCCTTCTCTCCATTGTTCCTTCCCTGTTTTCCTTTGTTTATTTCATTTAGTGCCAGAAATTGTGCTGGGTGCAGTAAATAAGGAGTTGAACATGCATTTGGTGGTTTTAGGTACTATAATCCTAGCACAGGTACAGGAATTTAAAAAATGGTTATGCATATCTTCAAATAGACATGCTCACAAGGTTCAAAAAAGCTGAGGAGGGCACAGTCAAAAATGGTTGCATGGAGGAGAAAATGCTAGAAATGGCTCTACAGCATGAGGATTTTGATGGTTTGAGAAAAGGGAAAGCAGATTTTAAGAACTAAGCAGATTTTAAGAACTAGAACAAAGCATATAGAGCTGGAAGCACAGAAGAGCAGACACTAGGAAAATACCATGCTAACTTTGGTGAGGGATATTAGCAGTATGGGAGATTAGCTACTGGGGATGAAAGGAAGGAGATAAGGAGAGGCAGGACCTGTGAGCAGTAGCTTGGTCATGAAGTTCCTTGAAATAACACTCTGCAGTCAGAGTTTATCTTTTTCCTTGATTGGTTAGTTGTTGCTCGTGGCATTTAAAATGAAATTGTGGACATGTCATGTTTTTAGAGTGTCAGTGGGATCCAACAAGCCCTTATTTCAGTATTTCTCCTAAATTCTATCTGTACCTATTCTTCCTCAACTTTAGTACTTTCCTACTCTGGTCAGCTTTTTGTAAAGCTGTTTGTTGTCTTTTGCTTCAGAGCCTTGTTAAAGTTGTTATTTATTTGGGATAATCACCTCATCTAACATTTCTCTATTATCCTCACATTCAATTGGACAATTCATGTGCAACTTTGAAGTTGCAGTTGATTACAATGCCTGTGGCGAACACTCTGTTTATAAGTTCCTTCTATGTGTCATTGCTAGCTAAACCTAAATCTTTCATCTTTGTAAGCTTCATGAACTCAGGAGCTCTGTATCATCTTTTCTGCTGAGAAATGAGTATGAATGGATGGGTAGCTGAACAGAATTATGTGTGGATGCTAAGAAGTATGGACTCTTTTCTGCAAGTGATTGAAGTTCAATGGATCAAACAGGGGAATGCCTAGCTCCAATGTGTCTTAGAAAATCCTCTTTGTACTTGGAAAAGAAACTTGGAAAGAGAAAAGGTTAGAAGGCAACTACCACATCAGTATATGAGTCAGGAGGATATTTTAATAGTTTAGGAAACATGATATCATAAAATCATAGTGGAGTTCATGAAGAGAAAGAGATTACAGAGATAATTTAGGGGGAACACAATAATTGAATGCATAAGGTAAGAAAAAGGTGTTGGTGGTGTGGTGGGATTCTGGCTGAACAACTAAACAGATAATGGTGTCTTCCATCAGAGCAAATACTGCAATAAGAATAGTAAGTCTCAGTATGTGGCAATAGGCTCAGTTTTAAATATAATTAAACTATTCATGAAGAGAAATATTGACTTTACAATATACCTAATACTCTCTTATAGGTTTGGACAGAAAATCTAAATTATGAAATCAGTATATAGGAGATATTTTTTAAGACATGAAAATGATTAAATTTTCAGCAGGCAAAAGTGTACAGTGAGAAGAGTATAGGGTAGGATAAGATCCCAGGGAGCCTCAACTAGAAACAATGCCTGAAAAATAAGTGTGTGTGTGTGTGTGTGTGTGTGTGTGTGTGTATGACAAAAAAATTATAGAACAATGAGGAGAGACTTTTTACATGGAAGCCAAAAAAAAAAAACACAACAAAAATTTCCTGGAGCAAGTGATCAAAAATATCAGATGTGGCAGAGAGGTCAAATAAAACAGAGACTAGAAAGTGTTCATTAGATTTCACCACACACAGGTTATTGCTACCTATTGTCAGAGAGTTTTCTGTCAAGTGGCAGTGCCAGCAACTGGATCATAAGGCATAAAGGCTGAGGAGTGATTGGGAAGAGGAAAGTTAATAAAAACTAGACTTCTTGATTCCATGAGAAATGTAACTGTGTTAAGAAGAAGGAAAGTACAAGCATTCAAGCTAGTGTAAGGGTATTTGTTAAAATGGGATTAGCCTCAATTGCACTGATATTTCAGAGGAAGAATACTTGTTTTGCATCATGAAACAATATTTCTAAATAATTCTATTTCCTACACAAAGCAAAATGCTCGCTCTAAAAATATCAGTGTTTATTCTGCTAAAATTTGTAGCATCCAGATTTTTGTTTCAGTGTGAGTGTACCAGAGTTTGTACCCTAATATTTTAATCTGAAAGTTAAAGTGATAAAAATGCTTTAATAGGTACTTAAAAGTATTTTGTGACTCTGAATGGCTGTTTAAATCTGAAACATCACTATTACTCTTCCAGCAACAACTGGTTTGGAGTGCTGAATAGATAGGCATGTCTATGAGAGCCTACTTTTAAAGTTCTACACACCATCAGGAGACAGGATTTCTCTCCTGGTATCTCAGTAGACAATTTATCATTGACAGCCACTTCTGTTAATACTGCAGTCTAATTTTTAAACACTGCTTTCCTCACCTTCAACTAGTTACAATGTCACTCTATGTATTAAGTCATAAATATTTCATGTTGGAAATTTGTCAAGGAAGAAAAAATGCAGTATGCACATAGTTATTCCCTGGGGTGTATTCTCTAATAGCTAAAGTGTCTTACAATAAGGAAATTAAGTAAATTATAGTGCATTAACTTGGTAGCATATTATGTTACCTTTAAAAAAATGATGAAAAAATTTTGTGACATATAAATATGGTAATTTAAAATTTCATTAAAAAGTGGACTATGGTACCCCATATATTTCATGTTTAAAAAATCGACTATACAATAATTTGATCATTACTCTTTCAACTATAAAATAAGCACATCCATATTGGCAACATTTGTGAGATTAAAATGTAAACATGAATCTAGCTAAAATATATTTTTGAATTATGGGATTTTTTTTTCCCAGAAATCACTTTGGTTTTCAATAAAGAGAGGATATGTCATAGACACTGTTGCTAGTCTCCCAACTTACCCAACTATGTATAAAGCAACTAGTAAAAAAAGTCAGAAATCAAGTTTGTGACATCTACAATAAAAAAAGGTTTCTTGAATTTTTGTAAATGACATTAAAGTAACATTTTAATGTTATTTTTTATAGAGTATTAATAAACGGGAGAACTATGTAACATTTCCTCATGTAAATTGGTCACACAAGCATCTTTTTCTTAGGATTCTGTGAGTCATCTCCGTGATTCTTCATTTACCACAAAGAATTCAGGGCCATGCTGGTTTTCTCGAAGACGACATTATGCTCTTGGGTGAAAATAATCCTTGGGAACAAAATTCCAGCTTCATAAATGGTTATCAGACAGCAGTTGCCCTGAGACAGAATCCTTGTGTTGCTCTGTGTTATTCTATATTATTTGAAACGAATTGTATTTTCACCCTAACAAAAGGTTTAACACATGCAATTAAAAACAAAGCACAATTGTTTCCTTTGATCTAAATAGAATTGAAAGTCATAGATTTTTGGTGGTTGTTGCTTGCTTTTAGAAATTTATTATTTAGCTAATAGGTTTCTGATTGGGCATCAGGCTGAGTACCACAGTAAAGTGAATTAAAGGAAGTCCAATTTTGGTGACTTTTCTTTAAAGAGCTTCATGCCAGGATGACACTGATCTGACCTTCCTACGCTAATACCTTTCTCTATAACACTGCTTGTTCTTATATTCATAGTATTGAGAAATACATGTCCAGAGGACTGGGGAATGTTTTTCAATTAAGTAAAAGACATCTAGTTACAGAGAATGGGCTAATCTTTGGATAGATGAGTTCACATTTTTTGACTAAAGGATCTGAAAGAAAATTCCATATCGGTAAGACAGACTGCACGTATCTAATAAAAGTCCACTTTTCTAATAGAAAAGTAATATTGACGTTGCTTTTTTTCTTGGCTGATCATCCATTTCTCAGTTAATTTCTCTGGTACAAGTTACTTAAGAAATATTATGATGTCAGCTTTATGATTTTTCTCTAGAATACAAACTTATGTGAAGTCACATATTATTTTTGTAGTTAGAAGGAATTAAGAGGTCACTCACCATAATCTTCTCATTTTATAAATGAAGAAGTCAGGGTTTTAGAAATAAAAATATCTTCTCTAAGATGCTGTATACCTATAAATATAAAACATAATATGTTTTGTTGTTTAATTATTTCTGTGACCCCCCCTCTTTCTTCGATGTTATTCTGTTTTAATAATGCCTACCTAGTAGGAAACTGCCAGGGGAGGGTGGGGTCAGGATTGGCAGTAGAGTGAAACTGCCAGGGGAGGGGAGCATACCTCATCAACAAGGGTACCTACAAAATGAACATTTGCATACCTAACCATGAATTGTATCCCATATCTTTAAAATTAAAAATTAAAAAAAACCAAATGCCTACCACTGTCATTTTGGAACATGGATGTTTTTTATATGGCAGGCGCTTATGGCTATATTTACAAGGAAGCACAAATTCATATGTTTCACATATCCATGCATTATATCATAGATTTTACAGCTTTCTTTAATATATTTTTAAAATTTCTTCTTATTCCATAATTAGCTCATATGGTCATATAAGATTGATGGTTCGATTTTCTAAGTAGGTATAAAATTTTAAGCATACACAATGGTTCTAGGAAATTTACTACTTTCTTTTTCCTTCAAAATTGTTCTTCTTAGTGATATGTGATCAAGAAGGCAAAAGTCTCAATTTTCTAAACAGTATATATCCACAAGAGGTCACAGTTAAGGTTACCTTGGGAGTTCTAATTCTGAATTTCCTGACTTTTGTGGGTTTAAATCATAACTTTAATGTTCCATTAATGCAGGGTGTGTTTTTTTTTACACTGAATTGTTTTATGTCTTTTATTCAGCACTAATGGACACTGTGTTGATTTCTATGAATATCAAGGAGAATTCAATATCCTGGTAAACATTTCTTAGTTCAAGTTTCAGTTTTTACATTCTGTTACTTGAGTTTGACTAAAATAATTTAGAAGATTTTTTGTTAATAACAATTTTCTAAAAATGTTAACAGAAAAAGATATGTTTTTTATTTAACATTAAGAAGTGACTTCTAAAAGCTGAAAATTGTATAATTTGTTTTATTGTATACCAGAAGCTTTAAAATACCATTAAATGATTAGGCCAATGTCTTTTTCATTTAAATTTAAAAATACTAGACTGTCCATCATTAAATAAACCAAGAAAAAAAAATTTAGTTACATATGAATACTAATCACACATATACCCAAAGTGCAGCTTCTGTTCTGGGATAATTTGTGACTTTATTTATGAGAGGATAATGTTTTAATATATTTTTTGTGTAACTAACCTGAGACCTCAGTTAGTTGCTCAATTAACATTTATTATTTATTGAGTAAATTGAGTTTTCAGCTTCCTAAACTTATTGTGCTTATGTATATTCTGCATACCAAAATATGCCTCATAATTTAAGTTGGGAGGTAGCATACACCTATTTTAATCAATGTAGTGATAATTCTAAAACTGATCATTATCCTAGAATAAACTAAAGATAAGAAATAAGTCACTTAGTCATTATCAGTAAACCTATAATATGAAGACAGACTCTAAGCTTAGTGAAAGCAGAGGCTGTGATTGTTCTGAGCCAGTTGCTATAATATAATGCTATTTAAAGCTGAATCTCTAGATTTTAAATAATATGTTTATTATTTTAGTATCATGTTGACATCTTCATAACATGACAATTCTAAGATATTTTTCATATACATTTTGCATGTACAATTTTTTCTTGGAATGCAAATTGTCCCTGAACACATTAAGTATATGAGTTTTTGAGGCATTAGTATTAATAGCAATGGATGAAGCATTTGAAATAATTGATGATGTTTTGTACAAAACAACAGAGAAAATCTAAATGGGTAAGTTATTAATAATGCTCAGAAACTTCCAATGGACCAAATATGGGTGACATTTAATATGCCACAGTAGTTAATTCTCACACCAATGTTCAAATAAGTATTGTTATTTTCAGAAGTGAAAATTGCTGTTCAGATACATAAAATACCTCGACAAAGGGAAAGTTGGTAATTCAGGATATGGTAGGATAAAAAATTTAAAACTAAGCCGGGCTTGGTGGCTCAGCCTGTAATCCGGTGCCTTTGGGAGGCTGAGGTGAGTGGATGGCCTGAGCCCGCGGGTTCGAGACCCGCCTGGGCAGCGAGACCTCATCTCTACAATAAATCAAAAAAAATCAGCCAGGTGTGGTAGCGCATGCCTGTAATTCTGGGTACTTGGAAGGCTGAGGAGGAAGGATCACCGGAGCCCAGCAGGTCGAGGCTGCGGTGGCCGGGAGCGGCCACTGCACTCCAGTCTGGGCGACAGAGTGAGACTCCAACTAAAAAAAAAAAAAAAAAAAAATCTAAAACTAAACTGACACTGAAAAAAATACTTTTTGAAACTTTTTTTGGGGAAGGTATTAACTACTAAAGTTAAATATCTGTATACTTTTAAATTCACAATTTGATTTCTAGATATATGTCCAACAGAAACATGGACTAACACTCACCAAAATTCAGGCACAAAAATATTTATTGCCTTAATTATAACATCAAAAACTGAACACAAACATAATGTTTTACTAAAGAAGGCAAACTATTTTATGCCATATGATTACAATTGCATACATAAAAAAACAAAGAAAACTAATTTGTTCTTTTGAAGTTAGATAGAGATTTCTTTGGGAGAGGTAGTGACTGGAAGGAAAGTTTCTGGGAGACTGATAATTTTGTTTCTTGATTTGAGTTTTGGATACACAAATGTGATCAGTGTGTAAAACCTATTGAACTGCACATTTATGATTTGAGCATTTTCTTTGTTATTAAATCATCACTAAAATTTCAATTAGCCAAAACTATGCTAAAATGAAAATAAAATGTATTTTGAAGTTATATATATTTAAGTTCAAAAATATCTCTAGTATTTTCTTTCAGTTATTTTTGAGTGTCAGGTGGGCAAATAAGCCTAGACCGAAGATGGCGACCTGGCAACCCGGTGTCTGAAGCCCTCTGCAAGGGAGATCTGCAGTGGGTCTCTGACTCTCGCCCCCGGGGGGCTGGGGACCCCAGCATTGCAGCCTACTCCTCAGGCGGAGCTCGGCCATCGCTATCACTGGAGCATCGCAGGGACTGGACATTTTTGCTGCATCGTCCTCTCCCGCTGCTGCCGCAGCCCCTCCCCCCGCCAGCGCTCCCGCCGCCGCCGCCGCCGTTGCCGCCGCCGCGCCCGCCGCGGCCTCTGGCACGGGTGGCTCATCGCAGCCCGGCCGGAGGAGATCCACATCAAACTGCTTCGGGGAAGATCTGCTGGGATCGCTGCCGCCGCTCCTGCGACAGAGACTGTCCTGCCCACCCGGCGCGGGGCTCCTGTTGCCTGCTCGGAGGCGGGCAGCCATCTTGTTCCTGTCCGGCCCCACCCCCTCTGGGGCGAGCAGATGAGATAGCACCACCTGCTGGCGATTCAAGGTAACAACACCGAAACGGGAGAGACAAGCTTCATAAAGACATAGACTAAACTTCTGAACCGAGGTTATTCTGAACTGTCCTTCACAGCAGATCAGGGGAACTGACCCTAACTGCAAACTAATTTACCAGCTTGAAAAAAAAACAAAAAAAAAAACGAGAAATCAGACCTGAAAGGACATTGGACTTAAACGAAATGTCTCAGAGTGTGCTTCATTGATTCTATTAGTTTAATGACTTAATTCTATTCCTACTGTATTGTTCCCTTTTTTCTCTTTTCCCTTTCCTTTTCTTCTCTTTTATTCTGTCTGTGAACCAGGTCTTTGTATAGAGGAACAGCACACTAATAAGATGGTTGGATAGCTGGTATGCTAGCATCACTATATGTTTTATTTTTGTTTGTATGAGAGTTGGTTCGACTGTAGCGGTGGTCTATTGTTTTTATCTGTTTCAGTATAGGCCTCTCTCTCTATTTGTTGGCACACTCGTTTGTTTCCCCCTTTACTCCTCTATCTCTCCACTCCCCTTTTCAACCCACTATCTGCTCCATTCTTTCCCCTCTGCTAACCACATTTTATTTCAGGGAGTAAACCTACAGCCCCACTGCCCTGGAAAGATTCCAGGGCAGTGG
>NW_007248747.1:0-1252 GCF_000164805.1 Carlito syrichta
ACTACAGGCGTGCGCTACCATGCCCAGCTAATTTTTTATTTTACTGTAGAGATGAGGTCTCACCAAGTTGCCCAGGCGGGTCTCGAACCCATGGGCTCAGTATATTTTTCTTTTAGATACACGGTCTCACTGTGTTGCCCAAGCTGGAGTGCAGTGATGCAATCATAGCTCACTACAGCCTTGCTGGGTGTGAGTCACTGCTCCTGGCCTGTATTTGTTTTAGATTTGTACCTAATTAGCTGGGCGTGGTAGCGCACGCCTGTAATTCCGGCTACTCGGAAGGCTGAGGCGGAAGGATCGCCAGAGCCCAGCAGGTCGAGGCTGCAGTGGCCGGAAGTGGCCACTGCCCTCCAGTCTGGGCGACAGAGTGAGACTCCAACTCAAAAAAAAAAGAAAAAAAAAAGATTTGTATCTATGCTGTACACTCTGCTCTCTGGTATAAATGATATATGTCAATGAATTTAACTGAATTATTTTTAAATAACAATTATTTTTTAAATAAATAACAATTATTTTATGAAGCTTAAAAATTTTATTTGTATTATAATTTTTTTTTGAGTCTTCCTCTGCTGCCCAGGCTGTAGTGCAGTTGTGCAATCATGGCTCACCACAGCTTCCACCTCTTGGGCTCAGGTGATCCTTCTGCCTCAGCCTACCAAGCTGGGACTACAGGTATGCACCATAATGCCTGGCTAATGTTTTGGAAGTCACTATTAACTGAAATAAGCCAAGCACAGAAAGACAAATATCACAAATTCTTATTCATATGTGGGGGATAAAAAAGTTGATCTCATGAAGATAGAGAGTAGATTGGTGTTTACCGAGGCTGGGAGGAGCAGAGGAAGGGGAAGATGAGCAGTGGTTGATGAACGGGTACAAAACACAATTAGATAGAAGAAAGATGTGTTCGATAGATCAGTAGAGTGACTACAGTTAACAAGAATCTATTTATGCGTCAAAAGAACTAGAAAATAATAATGCTAATGTTCCAGCATAAAGAAAAGATAGGCCGGGCTCGGTGGCTCAGCCTGTAATCCCAGCACTTTGGGAGGCCAAGGTGAATGGATTGCCTGAGCCTGCGGGTTTGAGACACACCTGGGGAACTTGGTGAGACCTCGTCTCTACAATAAAATTTTTTTTTGAGTTGGAGTCTCACTCTATCGCCCAGACTGGAGGGCAGTGGCCGCTCCCGGCCACCGCAGCCTCGACCTGCCGAGCTCCGGCGATCCTCCCGCCTCAGCCTTCCAAGTCG
>NW_007248747.1:1311-3879 GCF_000164805.1 Carlito syrichta
GGCGGAAGGATCGCCGGAGCCCAGCAGGTTGAGTCTGCGGTGGCCAGGAGCGTGCCACTGCACTGCAGTCTGGGCGACAGAGTGAGACTCCAACTCAAAAAATAAATAAATAAAATAAAGTTTAAATTGCTTAAAAAAAAGAAAAAGATAAATGTTTAAGGTCATAGATATCCCAATTACCTTAATATGATCATTACACATTATATGAGTATATCAAAGTATCACATGTACCTTGAAAATATGTACATCTATTATGTATTAATTCAAAATGGTTAAAATGATTAAATGTTATGTGTATTTTACCACAATTTAAAAAACAGAAACAAAAGAAGCTAGAAAGCCATAATCATCTTAGAGAAAGAAGGATCTCTTATCAGGAAGAAAAATCTGCAGACATTTTTCTCCTCTGTGGCTATATATATATAAACTCTGTTTGCTAGGAAGGGACACACAAATTCATCCATTTATTCAATAAAATTAAGTAAAGGGCCCCATACTTAAGAACAATGGTAGCTGGGTGCAGTGGCTCACACCTATGATCCCAGCACTTTGGGAGGCTGAAGCAAGAGAATTGTTTAGCCCAAGAGTTCAAAATCAGCCTGGGCAACACAGCGAGATCTTGTCTCTACAAAATACCAAAACAACAACAAAAATATATAGCAGGACATGGTGGCACATGCCTGTAGTCCCAGCTACTCTGGAGGCTGAGACGGAAGGACTGCCTGAGCCCGGGAGGTCAAGGCTTTGGTGAGCTGTGATTATGCCACTGCACTCCAGCCTGGGTGACAGAGTGAGACCCCGACTCAAAAAAAGGAACAATGATGATACTGATAATGTATGAACTTGATGCATTTCCCCAAGAAGGAAGGATGGCCACACGTGATGTTGAAGGGCCTCAGGCTTCTGTCCTCTGTACCAGGACCCAAGGAGCTCCCTCCCATCCCCCATTGTTCCTTCCTTCTGTCTGCATTTGCTCTTTGCAGAGAAGCCACAGAGCAAAGCGGTTAGTACTATTTTGCTGCCAGACATGCCTTGCTTTGAAGCCCAGCTCTGCCACTGACTCCCAGTGTGACTGTGGGCAAGTTATTTCTCTGCTCTGCCTCAGTATCCTCGTCTGTAAACAAGGGATAATACTTGTCCATCCCTCAGCATTGCTGGGAGGATTAAATGAGTCTTAAATTAAGCCAGTGCTTGACATGTGCTGGCCATTCCAGGAGTAGGACTCATTCAAGAGCACACTGTGTCAGCTAGCATCCCCCAGCATCTTTGAGGAGGAAGCTCCTGTGCCCAGCCTGGGGACTGGCAGGATGTGTGAGGCAGGATCCCCCGCCCTCAGGGAACCGGAGCCTCACAGGTTTCTGTACAACGTGATTTCTCAACCTCAGCACTAAGGGCATTCAGGGCCAGATATTCTTTTACGGGGTTGCTATTGGTGCATTGTGGGGTGTTGAGCAGCACCTCTGGCTTCTATCCAATAGCATCTCCCAGTTGTGACAATCACAAATGTTTCCATGCACTGTCAGATGTCCCTTGAGGGTGCAAAATTGCCTCCAGTTGAGAACCACTGAACTCCACCGTAAGGCCCAGAGCTCTCTCTGAAGTATTAGTCCAGGGGAGGCTGGGACATCCGCAAGGCTTCATAGGGGAGGCTGTCCAGGACCTTAGGGTTGGCTAGGGTCTCCAGAGGGGCGAAGGGGCGGGGTAATTGCACTGCCCTGGCTCTCCGCCCACATACTCTCTGTTGTTGTTTTCTGCAGGTTCCTTCTTCCACCTGATCTTGAAATGCCGGTTTCTGGAGGCTGTGTTCACAGTCCCTTCTCCAGTCTTTCCAAACTTCCCAGGACGCTTTGAAAAGGACTGACTGTTGTAGATCCTTCCAATTCCCTGCCTGTGGCCCAGACATCTCTCCTGAGTCTGCATCTCCGTGTCTAGCTCCCTCGCAGACACCTCTGCCTAGAGTCCTCCAGGCTCTGCAAACCCAATGTGACTGGAGTTGCCCCTCCCCTCCTGCTATAGCCCGTATCCTGACATCCCTGTGGGCACCTGGGAGGCCAAGTCCATCGGATTTTTCCCTCTCACTCTGCTCTTCAAGATTTGTTCTTTGGACTTCGTTTGTGTCTCTGAAATCTAGTCACTCCTGTCCACCCCAACAGCTGACTGCACTTCTGCACTGGTCTTGCCACCCACCCCACTGCAGCTAGAGATCTAAATTGCCAAGCTGACAGTGTCACCAGCATTCCTACCCTTAGCCAGACCTCTTGAGCCAGGCCTGTTTCTCTGCCCGGCTGGGTCTCCTGCACCACCCTGCCTCCCTCCCTTTTTGTTTCCTCACTTCTGCCCATGAGGTCACCACCTTCCCACGCACCATTTTCTGTGGAAATCCTACCCGTCCTTCAAAGCCCAGTTCCTATTCCTTTTCCAGGAAGCCTTCCTTCATTCCCCCAGCCCTTTCCAAGATTCTTGCTGCTGCCTGTCGCAGCAGGAAAGATGTTTAAAAGCTGGAGGCCACAGGGCTCGGTGGCTCAGCCTGTAATCCCGCACTTTGGGAGGCTGAGGTGAGTGGATTGC
>NW_007248747.1:4913-5783 GCF_000164805.1 Carlito syrichta
GTGGCCGGGAGCGGCCACTGCACTCCAGACTGGACGACAGAGTGAGACTCCAACTCAAAAAAACAAAAACAAAAAACAAAAAACCAAGTCTCTGCAGTGGCCTGCATGATGGGCACCTCCTTATTTTCCCAGCCTCTTCTACATTTTTTTTTTAAGTTGAAGTATTACTCTGTCGCCCAGGCTGGAGTGTAGTGGCACACTCACGATCACTGCAGCCTCAACCTACCGGGTTCAGGTGATCCTTCTGCCTCAGCCTGCCAAGTAGCTGGAACCACGGGCATGTACTACTAAGTCCGGCTAATTTTTTTATTTATTTATGGTCTCGAACTCATGGGCTTAGGCAATCCTCTCGCTTCAGGCTCCCAAAGTGCTGGGATTATAGGCCCATACCCAGCCTACTTTTTTCAATTCAACTCCTCCCTCTCTGTCCTTGATTCAGTCACGCTAAGAATAAAAATGGCTCCCTCCCTCACCTCCTTTAAAGTTTTGCTCAAATGTCAGCTTTTTTTGTTTCTGTTTTTGAGTCAGGGTCTCACTCTGTCACCCAGGCTGGAGTGCAGTAGCACCATCACAGGTCACCACAGCCTCAATCTCCTGAGTTCAAGAGATCCTTTCTCCTTAGCTTCCAGAGTACCTGTGACTACTAATGCCTTATTTTTTGATTTTTTTTTTTAACAGAGATGAGATCTTGCTAAGTCACACAGGCTTGAACTCCTGGACTTAAGCGATCCTCCTGCTTTGGCCTCCCAAAGTGTGGGGATTATGGGCATGAGCCACTATGCCCAGCCTCAAATGTCAACTTTTTTTTTTTTGAGTTGGAGTCTCACTCTGTCACCCAGACTGGAGTGCAGTGGCCGCTCCCGGCCACCC
>NW_007248747.1:7066-8076 GCF_000164805.1 Carlito syrichta
GAGGACCCGAGAACCGCCTGCCCGCCGACCCTGCGGTGTCCGCAAAGCGCGGCGAAGCCAAGCCGATCTGGGGGCAGCCTTCCTCGTCTTGCCCTCCTCGGCCTCGGCCTCTGCGCCCGAGACCCGGGAAACACCTCCCTGTCCCTCCACGCCCCCTGAACGGGGGAAGGGGCGGTGAATTTCGCCGCCTGGCGGGAGAAGAGGTGTCCGTCGGCTGGAAGCTCCCGCGACCCGAGGCGACCCCTTCCTCCGTTCTGGCTTCAGTTCCGGGAAAGAATTTCCAGGTCTCTGGGATGGGCGGGGGTAGGGGTAGGAGACCTACAAAATGAAATGAAGGCCCGGCTCGCAGGGAGCTGAGCCTCACAGCTCCCCGCATTCATCCTTGCAAGTCCCGCGACCCCCACAGCTAAACAGGGGTGGTGGGATAGCGATCACAGGCAGGAGGCGCAAAGGATCAAAACACCGGTGGCACTTTGCAAACTGTAATGCGCTGTGCAAATAAAAGTATTCATCCTCGTGGCATTGGATTCATCCAGTCCTTATTCTAAGACCCACAGGGACCCGGGGGGTGAGGGGAGTGTGCAACATCTCGGATAAAGGGGTGACTATTTCGACTCGTATTTCCCCATCCTAGGGTCTTAGTGGGAACCCGAATAATTATCTTTGAAAATAACCAAAACAAACCCACTAGAATGTTGTCTTTTCAAATCAGGAAACGTTGGAATAATTGACATCAAAATAAGAACCTTGACCTTTTGAACGAACCTGGCCCTCCGCTTCCTTTCTCCGCTGTGCCACCAAGATAAGCTGGGGAGAAGGCATCTGACTCGAGCCTTGCCTCACCTTCCTCCCCCAATCGTTTGGATTAATCCATCCTTTGGTGTGGGGGGGAACCCGTTAATTTGCCATGGCATGAGACTCCCAGGTTCAGTAGGAGCCCTCACCTCCCCTGCAGCTACCATCCTGTCTCCCCATCTAAACCCTCGAATTCCTCCTCCCACCCCCCATCC
>NW_007248748.1:0-5959 GCF_000164805.1 Carlito syrichta
GAGCCCTGCCGCCCGCGGCCCCTCCCCTCCTCCGTCGGAACCGGCCTCTTCTCTCCAGCACGTGGGTCTGGTCAGACCAGCCTTGCGTAGACTCGAACCTCCTCCCTCAGGCAAATCTCTTCTCCTTTCTGAACGTGTGTCCTACTCACCTCTGATCAGTCTCTGCCCTCTGCCCTCAGACGTTTCTGCTCCTGCTACTCAGTCTCTCTCCTCCATCTAGCCCAGCCTCTGACTTCAGACCACATCACTTCCACCTGCTGCCTTCTGACCTGTTCCCAGCCCTCGCGCCCTCCCTCCCTCCCCACCAACATGGAGCCTCCCTCCTCAGACTAGAGTCTCTCCCCAGCCAGACCCCAGCCTCCACCCTCTGGCTAGATCCTCGTCCTCTACTTAGACCCATACACTTGTTTCCATCCCCAGGCAAGCCTCCCTCATCAGACTTGTCTCTGCCCTGGGTTCTTGCCTCTAAGGGGACATGCCCCCCTCCCCACCTTCTTTGAGAGTCCACCCTCCCCCACTCAGACTGGAGACTCCTCCCTCTGACCTGAGGTCCCTGCTCCCACCCTCGGACCAGATCCTGCCTTTGGACTTGGCAGGACCTGGTCCCCTCACTGGGCGGCAGCCTCTCTGTCACCTCTCAAATGAGCTTCCACTTTCAGTCTGGGAGCCCTGCCCTCTCTCCTGTCTCTGACCTGATTCTGGGGCCACTAACCAGAAGCCACTGGCTCCTCTCTCTGACTTTAATCCTTTCCCCTCTGACCTTAGCCTCCACCCTCAGACTCATAACAATCTCCGCTGACCTGACAGGGCTGCCCTCTCTGTCCTAGGCAGAGCCTGCAGCCTCCCCCTTCAGATCAGACAGCCCACCTCCTCTGCGGTACTCCCCGGGATGGTCCTGGGTCCCAAATGCCAGGGGACACCCCCCGGAGTCCAGCCACCCTCACAGAGGGTCCGGTTGGCCAGCGGCTGTTTGTTCCGTCTGCCGGTCGCCTAATGGCTCCAACAGGCATGGGGTGGCGGCCAGGGCGGGCGCGGCCTTTGCCGAGTGAGCTCACGTCTGTCCGGGCGTCTGGGCCAGGGGTGGGCAGAGGGCACGTGGGCTCGGCACGGGGTGAGGGGAGGAGGGAACCTGGGGTCACCTGGGGCAGCAGCCTTGGTACTCCTCATCCACAGGATGGGTGTGACTCTCAGCCTCAGCCAGAGTGCACTCTGTCCCCACTGAGGAAACGGGTTCAGAGCAGACAGACAGGCGGAAGCATAGGGGCCGCCCCCCAAGACCCTCGGACCGCGACATGCCCCCCGCAGCATGCCTGAGGGGATGTCCAGGCTCACGAGGGGGATGGAGAGCAGCTTGAGCGTGGCCAGCGCACGGGTGCAGGGGCCCCCGACCTCGCGGGGCTCCACGCCGGGGCCCAGCACAGCATCCACCACCAGCCCGTAGGCTTCGTTGATGAGCTGCACCTGGGAGCGGGCAAGGTCAGGGGGGCCTGGGGGCACTGCTCCCCACCCCGCCCGCATGGCCACCCACACTGACCTCGGTGGGCAGGTAGGACAGGAAGGGGATGTCCATCTTCTCGCACTGGGTGGTCAGGTCCCGGTGCAGCAGGTCTAGCGAGCGTGTGGGGTAGAAGATGGTGGGCTCATACTCCTGGGGGGGCAGGCAAAAGGGACTGTCACTGGCAGCAGGTCTGGGACAAGCACTGGCCTGGGACAAGCACTGGGCACATCCTAGAGCCGTCCCAGGTTCAATAGCCCCCTGGGACGCCAGCACAGGAGGAGTGGTTTCTGCAGGGACAGGAGGTGGTGCGGGGGAGGGTGGTCCTTGCTACTCACAAACACCCGCAGGTGCCGGGCACAGACCAGTCCCACCGCCCCGTTCTGCTCCGGGCCGCACACCACCAGCACTGTCCTCTGCTTCCGGGAGAGAGCCGGCAGGGGGAACACCTGCAGGGGACACAGCGGGACCCTTGCCAGGCCTCCTAGCTGGGGGTGGGGGGGCTGCCCAGCAGCACGGTGGCTCGTGTCTGTAATCCCAGCACTTTAGGAGGCTGAGGCACTAGGATCACTTGTCCAGTGCGAGACCAGCCTGGACAACATAGTAAGATCCTGTCTTTATTAAAATAGTTTTTTTGTTAAGAGAGAAACTGAGGCCCAGAGTAGGGGAAGGGACAGCGACTGGGCCTGGAGGCAACAGGGTAGGACAGAAGGAGAGGCATTCCAGGTGAGGGGGCCTCAGTTTCCTGGTCTGAGGCAGAGTCCCTGCCTCAGGCTCTGACAAGGCCATGCAGGACAAATGTGTCCAGCCACTGGTGGCGCCCAAGCACGGTCTGTTCATTCTCCACCTGAGCTGCAGACATTCCTCCACCTTCTCCACCTTGAGCTGCCCCGCTCCAGCCTCGGTCCCTCCCGGAGCCCTGGAGTGGAGAGGTCCGTTCATCCAGGCAAGGTCCTGGTGCTTCCTGTCTCCGTCTACCTCTGTGTATCCCAGACTCTCTCTCTATCTCTCCCCATCGGTCTCTCTCCATCTCTGTGTCTATATTACTCAGACTCGCCATGTTTCTGTTTTCACATCTGTGTCTTTCTGCTTCTCTCAGACTGCCTCTCCCCATCAAATCGCTCTGTATCTCCCCCCTACCCCTCAGACCCTCCATGTCTCTGTCTCTCCATCTTTCTCTGTTTCTCTCAGACTCTGAGTGGGTGAGTGGGAGAGAGGGTATCTCTCTCCATTGAGTCCCTTTGTCTCTCTCTCTCAGACTCTTCACATCTCTCTGGCAGTCTCTGTGGACACATGCGCATCTCTCTAACGCAGATGATGGAGTCCCAGTCATGCCCTGACTGTGCGTGGCCCCTTCTCCCAGCCTCAGTTTTCCCTCTATCAATTAAGCGTGACCACAGCACTGGCCTGATGGGCATCTGGGCATCTCCCGAGCCCAGCCTGGCTACAGTGAGCCAGTTCTTCCCCTTCTGAGCCTTCCCTCAAGGTCCCAGCGCAGAACTGACCCAAACGCACCCTTGGCTCTGGCCACGAGGCCCAGGGCCCAGGGCCCAAGGCTGTGTCCTGCTGGCGGGGACTGAGAGGCTCAGGCAGACAGGGACTTTCAGCGCCAAAGCTGGATGGCGGGCGCCAAGTGCCAGGGTCAGTCGGCTGCGCTGGGCTTCTCTCTGGGCTTGCATTTTCACGGTTTCCCTGTCTTTTGGGCACCTCAGCCAGGACAGGGTTCATTTGGAAATATAAACGCTTAAGTCCACATGAGAAAGATCCAGAGTTTTTGTTGTTGTTGTTAAGTACACAGTGGTAATTAGAAGAAAAAGGGTAGGAGGGCTGGACACGGTGGCTGATGCTTGTAATCCCGGCATTTGGGGAGGCTGAGTGGGAGGATTACCTGAGACCAGGAGTTCAACCAGCCTGGGCAACGTCGAGAAAACTTGTCTGTACAAAAAATATCTAAAAATTAGAGTCCCAGTCACTCAGAAGGCTGAGGCAGGAGGATCGCCTGAGCCCAAGAGGTCAAGACTGCAATGAGCTGGGATTGTGCCACTGCACTTCAGCCTGGGTGACCCAGCGAGACCCTGGCTCAAAAAGGGGGGAGGAGGGGGAGGAGGAGGAGGAGGAAGGAGGAGGGAGGAGGAAGAGGGGAGAGGAGAAGGGAAAGGGAAAGGGGGAGGGAAAGGAAGAGGAGGAGGGGATGGAGAGAAGAAGGGGGGAGGGGAAGGGGGAGGACAGAAGAGGGGGAATGTGAGGAGAAGGAAGGGAGGGAGAGGGGAAGGGGAAGGGGAAGCCGGAGGAGGGCAGCCACATGCTACAGCTCTGACTGGGGGGGCCCTTTTCTAAGGCGTGTGCATCTAAGAACTACCACGTCAGTACCACTCGTCACCCGTGTTCAGAGGGGGAAACCGAGGCCCAGCATGGCTGGCGACACAGGGAAGCACAGGACAGTATCATCACCGCGGCTGTCACTCTGGTGTCATCCTCCTGGCACCTGGAGGGGCGGGGCTTTCCACAGAGCTCTGCTTCCGACCCAGCGTGCCCCTGGGCAGGCCCTGCCCAACTCCGGGTCTCAGTTTCCCCACGGGTGGCATGAGGTTGTTTGGGGGCGCTCAGACTGCAGGAGCTGATGCCCCCTGTGCCCAGGACCCTGGAGGTGCAGAAGCAGGAGGGCCCGGTGTCCCCGCCTCCAGGGCCTCAGAGCCGTCCCTCAGAAGCCCCCACCCCGTCCCCCTCGGGCACTCAGGCTCCCAGGCCTCCTCTGGCCCCAGCCAGCGATGGCCCGCCCGGGGTCTCCGTTTCCCGTCTGGGCGACGAGCCGGAGCAGCTCGAAGCAGAGCGGCTTCTCGAAGGCGGGGCAGGCCTGGCCACAGGGGCTGTCCCCGGCTTGGGCGGGCTGGCTGTCCGGCTGGGGGTCGGGGCCAGGTACCTTGGTCACAGCCACCGCGCTCGCATGGCCGCACAACTCCACCAGCTGCTGCCGACCGAAGCGGTAATCCTCCAGCAGCTCTCGCTCCAGGGCGGCGGCCTCCGCGGTGCTGGGGAACAGAGGAGGCAGAGACATCAGAGACCTCGAGACAGAGACTCAAGAGGAGCCAGGAATGTTCCGCCGCCGTTCCGCGCCGGGCCCGAAGCCGCCCTCGCACCCGGTCCCCGGAGCAGCTTCTGCAGCCCCGAGCTGCGGGGCCTCCCGCGGTGTCGCCGCGCGGCCCTCCGCGGTTCGAAGGAAGGGCAGTCTGAGCCCAAGTTCGAGGCGCGGGCGCCCTCCGGTGGCCGACGACGCGCGTGGCGACGCGTGGTGGTCTTGCGGCTCCCGGGCGTGGGAGGCAGAGCCCGACCGGACGCCCCAGACCTCCAGGCGGAAGGAATCAAGAAGGGGAATGGAGCGCGAGAGGCTTTGATGGGAGCAGTGGGTTGCCGTCAAGCAGTGCGAACCACTGAGCTTCAGGACGCCGGAGGGTGGGCTGGACTGGGCGCCTGGGGCTTTCAAGGCTTCAGAGGAGTTGGACGGCTCACTCAAAGGGTAGACATGGGACCTGATGTTCTGAGACCCTTCAGTGATGTTCTTCAGGGGCAGTGATGAGATTAGATTATTAGGCAGGGTGCGGTGGCCCACACCTATAATCCCAGCACTTTGGGAGACCTAGGTGAGAGGATTGCCTGAGCAACTTGGAGAGAGCTCATCTCTACAACATATCAAAAAATTAGCCAGGTGTGGTGGCATGTGCCCGTAGGCTCTGCTACTTGGAAGATGAAGCGGAAGGATCGCCTGAGCCCAGCAGGTGGAGGCTGCGGTGGCCGTGAGCGGGCCACTGCACTCCAGCCTGGGTGACAGAGTGAGACTCCAACTCAGAAAGAAGAAATTAAATTATTCATGGCCAGAGGTGGGGCCACATGACACTCACTTCATTGACTGGGGGTCTGTCACCGCTTCTCTGAGCAACGCTAGATGTGGAACACACTACACAATTTGTAGGGCCTAACACAACATGAAAATGTGGGGCCCAGGCTGAGCATGGTGGCCTGTAGCTCCAGCACTTTGGGAGGCTGAGGCGGGAGGACTGCTTGAGCTCAGTTTGAGACAAGGCTGAGCAACACAGTAAGACCTCATCTCTATAAAAAGTAAAAAAATTAGCCAGGCGTGGTGGCACACACCTGTAGTCCCAGCTACCTGGGAGGCTGAGGCAGGAGGATGACTTGAGCCTAGAGGTCAAGGCTTTGATGAGCCATGATCGTGCCACTGCACTCTAGCCTGAGCAACAGGGTGAAAATTTGTCTCTAAAAAAATAAAGAAAGAAGCCAAGCTCAGTGGCTCAGCCTGTAATCCCGCACTTTAGGAGACAGAGGTGAGTGGATTGCCTGAGCCCGCGGGTTCGAGACCCGCCGGGCAACTTGGCGAGACCTCATCTCTACAATAATAACAATAAAAAAAAGTTAGCCGGGCGTGGTAGCGCGCACCTGTAGTTCCCGCTA
>NW_007248748.1:6078-8434 GCF_000164805.1 Carlito syrichta
GCTGCACTCCAGTCTGGACGACAGAGTGAGACACCAATTCAAAAAAGAAAGAAAGAAAATGTGAGGCCCCTTGTTAAAACATTATTAAGAATATTAAGATGGTGAAGGCAGAGTCATGTGCCAGGTCTTTCCCAGTGTAAGAATCCAGCTGGTTCTGGCCAAGGGGCTTCCCCGGAGCAGGGCCTCCATGGCTGCAGGGTGAGATAGCCTTGTTTGTCACTCCAGAATCAGGTCTTGGGGCTGCTGGGCGGGCTGATGTCTGCTTCCCCCAGGTAAGACCCTTCCCTTCTGCTGGGAACCGCACCTACTCACCTGCTCAACAGGCCCTGGCAAGGGTAGTAACAATAATCAAAATAATAATAATAAAAGAGCAAGCCCCAAAAACATTGGAAGAACTAAGGACTCAGAGAAGCCAAGTGGCTTGCCCAGGGTCCAGCAGGAAGCACATGGGAAGACTGTTTGTCTGTCTCCAGAGCCGTGGGGCTTCAGCAAGGATGCAGAGCCAGGCCCACAGAAGGGTGATGGGGTCCTGAGGGGCGTCCTTCCATGCTTCTAGTGGGAGGCCTTCGGGCCAACTTTGCAGCGGGACCAGAGAGCACGACAGCAAGGGCTGCCGTGGGAGTCAGGGAGGGCTTCTGAAGGAGGAGCCCTGGAGCACCATGGGAGGTAATGCAGAGGGCAAGGACAGTGAGGGCCAAGGCCCAAGTGGGCCTGGAATGTGCAAGGGGCAGAAGGGAAGCTGGGGTGACCAGAGTAAGGGACAGGGCGGACGTGGCCTCCAGTGCCAGACTGAGGAATGTGGTCTGAAAGGTGCTCGGGGTCCACACGGATGAGACGGAGGCTCAGGGTAAAGCCATGTGCCCTGGGTCACCCCAGCGAGCAGAGCCAACTTAAACCCGGTCCATCTTGGGACAAAGTAGAATGAAGCTGCAGGACTGGGTGGGGGAAAGGAGCAGCTCAGAGTGAAGCCAAAGAGTGCCCCCCCGGCCCCCCACAGCCCAGCCCAGCTCCTGGGAAACATCAGAGGTGTGCATGTTGGAGCTGGGGGAGAGGAATCTGGCAGGCTTGAAGGCAGCTTCTTCCTCCACCTTCATCTTGTGACAGCTCTGGCTGCGCCCGTAGGAGGGTGGGGGAGGAAGCGCAGGGCAGGAGGATCATCCATTCCTCTCTCTGCCTTCTGTCCCAAAGCTTTAGCCTCTGGCAGCCGCCTGGAACATGTCTTTGTCGAACTAGTCATGAGCATGTTGACAGGGGGCTTCACGGGCAGGGGGCCATCCAGGCTGGGAGCCTGGGGGTGGGGCACAGCCACAGCTCTGGGTGTTAGGGGGTAAGTGTCAGCTGGGGCCTGAGAGGAAGGATGCAGGCGGAGCGGGCCCATCCTGCTGTGTGTGCCGGGGCCTTTTGCTCTCCCTAGCTTCAGCACCTGGATGAGAGAAACTTCGAGGCCCTGGGGTCTCCCCACCAGACCCAGAAGGGCTGAGGTGCCCTGGTCCGAAGGGAGCCGGGCCTTGCACTCCCAAAACGCTTCCAGGAAGGGGCAAGGAGGGCCCCCAGCAATGCAAGGGGCTCCTTTGGAGGCAAAGCCCTCAGGCCGGGGAGCCCATGCCAGACCTGCCCTGCTCCAGACCCACCTGCTCCTCTCCGCCCTCAACCTCTGCCTGCCAGGCCACCAGTACTGCTCACGAGCAGCCTCACACCTCCAAACTCAACACCAACCTCAGCGGCTTTGAAAACTTGAACACAGGCGCCTGCCACCCTGTCCCAAGCCATGTGATGGCTCGCCGGTGCTCGGGGCACTCAGACTGCTCCTCACAAGGCTATGAGCTCCCACTGTGCCTCAGCGCCATGGCCTGGCTCCCTCTCGCATGCTGTCTCCCGGCCTCTGCCCACCCCGGAGCCCCCTTGCTCCCTCAGTTGGCATGCGAGGGCCCACACCGGGTGAAGGCACAGCCCCGCCTCCCAGAACACTCTCCCCTGGGCTGAATCTGGACATCGACGGACTGGTCCATTTCCTCCCTGAAGGCTGTTGGACAGTGAGGGCCACAGCTCTGCCTGGGTCCCATGCTACAAAGGCGTAGAGGTGGACCTTGGAGCGAGGTGGGAGTCAGTCACAGCTGTGGATCCCAAACTTATCAACCCCTGGCAAAGTGCCTGTGCGTCTTTCTGCCCCCAGGCCCCAGTTCATCCCTCTGGACAAGGGAGAGAGCAGCAAGGAGGGCCGCCGGGGGCCGTGGAAGCATCTGAGGAGCTCGGCTCAGCCGCTCTCACGAGGGAACTGGGGGCTGCGACTCCGGGGCCCCTGGGGGGATGGGGGTTGCTCGAGGACGGGGGAGTGACGAGCCAGGCCGGTGAATCA
>NW_007248748.1:8887-19901 GCF_000164805.1 Carlito syrichta
AGCGACGGGGCTCCTCCTCATCACCTCCCGGCAGGCCCGCCCCTCATTCACGGACCCCTGTGGAGAAGGCTGGATTCAAAGCTGACCCCCGCCCCACCTGGACAGGCAGGGCTCCAGCAGGAGGCAGGAGAGTCCAGGTGCACCTGGGAGCCGGAGGTTGGTGGTGGGTCCAGGGAGGATGCGCTCTTTTTTTGTTTTGTTTTTGAGTTGGAGTCCCACTCCGTCCCCCAGGCTGGAGTGCAGTGGCATGCTCACGGCCACCCCGGCGTCGACTTGCTGGACTCCGGCGATCTTCCATCTCAGCCGTCCAAGTAGACGTACCTACAGGCGCACGCTATCACGCCCGGCTAACTTTTTTTTTATTGTAGAGACAGGCTCTCGCCAAGCTGCCCAGGCTGGTCTCAAACCCGTGGCCTCAAGCAATCCCCAAGTGCTGGGATTACAGGCTGAGTCACCCAGTCCAACCACAGGTGTGTTTTGAGGTCGTCCCGTTTCACATCTGCCCAGTCCTCCAAGCTGTGTGTGACCGTGGTGCCGGGAAGCCTGGGCCGCCTCCCCCTACCCCACGCCCCAGACACAGGCAGGCCAGGTCTCCAGAGCGTTTATTCTCTCGCAGGGGGAGGGTGGGGTGCAGGCGGCAGGTGAGGGGCCTACGTGTACCACACGAAGCCATAGTTGGCGTTGAGGACCTCCTCGGTGGTGCGCAGCCCATACAGCTCGCCTATCACGGGGGGCACCCAGCGCGTTGTGTGGAACACAGACTCACCCACCTGTGGGGACAGAGGGGTAAGGGTGCGGCACAGCTGCTCTCACAGCCTGCTGGGACTCACTCCCCCAGGACCAGTGGCCCCAGCATGGACCAGAAGCTATGGCCTTCCCTCTTGGAACATGGCCCTCGCCACCCCTTCGTCCCGGGGTTTCCTAGGGGAGGCCGTGTGATCCCCTTCGCCCTCTCTGCGGTGGCCGGGACCCCAGCCTTTTTAGCCAGGCACCCACCTTCCAGTCGGGCACATCCTTCATGATGATGGCCTCCTCCTCCAGATTCTCCCGGAGCATCTGCAGGATTCTGTGGGATGGAGTGGGAATGAGGACAGGGTCTGAGCACCCAGAAGGGCACCCGTCTAGGCCAGCAGCCAGCCCAGCCCCCCAGCCTTCTCCTTTCCCTCCCCCGGCCAACTCCCACCCTCTGCCCTTCACCCCGCCCCAGCCCCAACATGCCCTCCTCCAGGATGCCTCCCTGTTCTCTCCCCTCAGATCTCCACCAAGCCACGTCTCTGACCCTCTTTGAGGGTGACAGCAGCTCTGTGTGCAAGAACGCAGCTTAGAGTCCCCCGGGCCTGCTGGCCACTGTCCTGGGTGCAGGTCAGGCCTGTGACCTGCCAAGCCTGGCCCCAAGGCCCTACCTTCGGTCCCTCTCTGCCTGCAACAGCGGCATCAGCGCGATGCGGGCCTCCAGGTCCTCAATCTGTAGGCGCCTGCGAAACCCCACAAGTCCCACCTGGTCACACCAGGCTGAGAGGGGTGAAGACAGGCAATCCGCTCTCAGACACCCAGGGCGCTGCACAGGGAAGGGTTGAGATGGAGAGGCCAGGGGCAGCCTGGAGGGTGGTGGCAAGAGGCAAGGAGGGACGGAGCAGGCAAGGGCTGGGCAGAGCTCACAGGAGCCTGGGATGAGGGTGGACAGCTGCGTGGGTGCCCACGAAAAACTTTTTTTAGCCTAAAAACAGCCCTGTCTGATGATCTCAGTGAAGGGGGCTTCACAATGGGGCTCCAGACCTTACAAAACCTTATTCATCTCAAAAAAACCTTAGGGTGTGAGGCTGGAGCAGGGGGGGCGGTGCATCATTCCTGTCTCCTCTCTGGGCTAGCTACTTCCAAGTTCCCTGCAGTGAGCCCCACCCCAGGCCCAGGACACAGAGATGAGAAGGGGGCACTTGGCCCTAGTCCCTCTCTCCCCGAATGGCCACTGCCTCATGAGGGCCAATAAACAGAGCACTGAGTCCCAGCCTGCAAGCTTCCGGGGCCTAGGCCTCAGCTTTATTCAAAGGCAGCTGCACCCGCACCACATGGGCACAGCACTTGTGGCCCTGACAGCCAGGCACCCACAGCCAGCCGAGCACTTCTCAGAGGTCGCTCCATCTTACCTGCGCTCACGGTTCCACTTCATCATGCTCCAGTACCCGAAGAGCAGGGTCCCAACGCCCAGGGCTAGCATGCTGTAGCCTGCAGGGAAGGTGCGCTCAGCACTGGGGCCAGGCTGCCCACACCGCCCCCCCCCTTTCCTCTCCTGAAGGAGCATCTGCCCGCCTTGCAAATGCTCCAGAAATGCACACGAGGGTAAAGGTGACAGCCTCCCGTGGCCCCCACCCAGAGGTGACAACTGCAGGCTGGTACGCATTTCTTCAGCCTCCCTTTCTGTGTCTGGAGAGGGGCCCTGGCCTCCCAGGACACTATCCCTCCTCAGCAGTCTGAAGCAACAGCTGCGGCCGGCTGTCATCCGCTCTGCAGTCAGGGAACACCAGCAAATTTCCTCTTGCGAATGAGGCTGCCTCCTCTGTCTCTGCCCCAGGATTCCTGGAAGGTATATACTAGACAGGGACTGCAGGAGGGTCCAAGGGTCTAGAGGTAGTGGCTGGTTGGCCCCAGCTCCACCATCTTCTGGAAGGTTGCTTGAACCCTGGACAGCAGGTTGCTCCCACCTGGAAGGGCAGCTCTGACAGTGCCCGTGGCTGGGTCTCAGCTCCACGGTGATTCCCAGCTGCTCGGGCCACCGCCCACAGGAGCTGCCAGAGGCAGACAGTGCCCTGCGGGAGCTGCACAACCACCCCTGGGCCCCAGGGGTGGTATTGGTACTTCCTGGCCCTGCAGGGTTGAACCCCCTGCCCTGCACCCCAGGGGGGACAGAGGTACCATAAATGTTTACTGAGCACCAGCCGGAGCCTTGTTCTAATCCTGACTGACGGGCTGGGGGCCTGCTGGGGTATTCAGGGAGGCCTGGGCCACCAGTGATCTGACCCCCTGGCTCGTCCTGCACCCCCAAATCTTTTAAGCCTCATTCTCTTCTCTAGATGGCCCTGGTGGATACTGGAGCAAACTGACCAGCTCAGGCAGGTTGTGTGCCAGTGAACACCCGGAAACGACCAGCGGGTGGGGAGTGGGCACCCCTGGGCCTCCTGGGGTTGGGCCAGAGCCCTTACTCCGACCCAACTGCCCTGGCCTGCCGGGGCTGCTAACGTCCCTGTCCTGAAGGAATTCTTCAGTTGGGCTCTGGCAAGGGGTCGCCTGGTACTTTGCTAGATTCAGAGATAAATGAGAAACTGGCTCTATTTTTACTCACTTAGTTCACCTGATAAATACACGAGCTCAGGGTAAGACATTTCTGAGTCCCAGGGGAGTCGGTGTTGAGGGTGTGTAGGGTCCAGGCTCAGGGGTACACACTCTCAAGAGGCCTCAGGGGCTCAGGACCAGACCCAGCTGTCTGCCTGTGCTGGACACCCAGCCTTCTCTCCACTGGATGGGAGTTTTCAACAGAGCTGCCTCGTCCTTTTCAACAGCTACAGGGAGCCCCGAGTCTCTGGTGTGGCAAATGGCCTGTGGAGATCCTGCAGATCCTGCACCCGCACAGGGGCACCTATGCGCAGGCCCATCTGTGAGATAAACTCCAAAGAAGAAGATGGCTTTAGGGCAACGCAGGACCCAGCAAGGCCAAGGTCCCAGATCCTCAGGATGGGTCTGTGTCTCAGAAGCCACTAGTCTGATGGGGGAGGTGGTACGGGGCATGCACAGAACCATTCTTCTTTTTTGGTGAGGAGAGGAACAGGGTCTGGCTCTGTGGCTCGGGCTGGAGTGCAGTGGCACGATCATGGCTCCACTGTGGCCTCCAACTCCTGAGCTCAAGCAATCATCCTGCCTCAGCCTCTCGAGTAGCTGATACTACAGGCACACCCACCACACCTGACTAATTTTTAAATATATATATATTTCTAGAGATGGGGTCTTACTATGTTGCCCAGGCTGGTCTTGAACACCTGGCCTCAAGCAATCCTCCTGCTTTGCACTCCCAAAGTATTGGAACTACAGGATCCCAGTGTGAGCCATTGCACCCAGTCTGGGCCATTCTTAAAGACCTAAATAAATGGAAACACTTCCTGTGTTCACAGAGCGGAGCACTCAGCACTCTGCAGATGGCAAAGCTCCCCAAAGTGATGTAGATTCAGAATGCAATACCCATCAGAATCCCAACTTTTTTTCCTTTCACTTACAGAAATTGAAAGTGGGGTGTGAAATTCATATGGAAATGCAAGGAACCAGAATAACTGAAACAATTTTGAAAAAGAACAAAGTTAGAAGACTTGCACTTCACTATTTTGAAAGTTATCACACAGCTGTGTGTACAAGACAGTGTACAGTGGCATAGGATGGATGTATTCATCAATGGACTAGAACTTAGAGTCCAGAAATAAACCCTCACATTTATGGTCAATTGATTTTGGACAAGGGTGCCAAGACAGGGGAAAAACAGTCTTCAATAAATAGAGACAGCCACAGCAGAGAACCCTTCTAATACGGCACACACAAAAGTTAACCCAAAATGGATCAAATGGCTAAATGTAAGTGCTAAACCCGTAACATTCCTTAGAAAAAAACCATAAGTCAGACTCTGTGACCTCAAACTAGGCAAGTTTCTTAGATATGACACCAAGCCAGGCACAGTGGTTCACACCTGTAATCCTAGCATCTTGGGAGGCCAAGGTAGGAGGATCACTTGAGCCCAGGAGTTCGAGACCAGTCTGGGCAACATAGCAAGACCCTGTTCTTACAAAACATCAAATTAGCTGGGTTGGGTATGGTGGTGCCTATAGTCCCAGCTACTGGGAGGCTGAGACAGAAAGATGGCCTGAGCCCAGGAGTTTGGGGCTACAGTGAGCTGTGATCATACCACCACTGCATTCCAACTGGGTGACAGAATGAGGTGCTCACTTAAAAAAAAAAAAATAGATATGACACCAGAAGCACAAGTAACAAAAAAAAAAATAGATAAATTGGACTTCATCGAAATAAAAAACTTTTATGCTACAAATGAAACCATCAATTCGCTGAAAAGACAACTCACAGAATGGGAGTATTTACAAATCATGTATCTGATAGGAGAATGGGACCCAAAATATGTACTCTTACAACTCAATTTTTAAAAAAAAATTCAATGGAAATGTATAAAGGATTTAAGCAGACATTTCTCCAAGATAGATATACAAATGGCCAAAAAGATGATGAAAACAACGTTCAGCATCATTAGTCAGCAGTGATGCAAATCAAAACCACAGCAAGCCAGGCATGATGGCTCACACGTATCATTCGAGCACTTCGGGAGATGAGGCAAAAGGACTGCCTGAGCCCAGGGGTTCAAGATCAGCCTAGGCAACATGGAAAGACCTCGTCTCTACAATAAATCAAAAAATTGGCGGGTGTGGTGGCATGCACTTGTATTTCCAGCTACTTGAAAGGCTGAGGCAGAAGGATCACCTGAGCCCAGCAGGTTGAGGCGCAGTGGCTGTGAGCATGCCACTGCACTCCAGCCTGGGTGACAGAGTGAGACAAACAAGCAAACAAACAAGTAAACAGAAAACCACAGTGAGATACTCCACATGCACTAGAATGACTACGCGCCCTGTTTGGCACATTCATGTTCCGCACGATAGTTTCCTTTCCCATCTTCATATTTTTCTTCTTCTTTTTTTTTGAGTTGGAGTCTCACTCTGTCGTCCAGAGTGAGAGAGCCCAGTCTCGAACCCTTGGACTCAGGCAATCCACTCACCTCAGCCTCCCAAGGCGCGAGATTACAGGCTGAGCCACCGAGTCCAGCTTGACTATGATTTTTAAAAAATGAAAAACAGGCCAGCGCAGTGGCTCATGCCTATAATCCCAGCACTTTTGGAAGGCCAAGGTGAGAGGACTGCCTGAGTCCAAGGGTTCGAGACTGGGCTCTCTCACTCTGGACGACAGAGTGAGACTCCAACTCAAAAAAAAAGAAGAAGAAAAATATGAAAAGATGTGGAGAAAGTGAAACTTCATACAGTGCAGGTGGGAACATGAAATTGTAGCCCCAACTCAGAAAACAGCTGGGCAGTTTCTCCTATGACCCAGCAATTCCTCTCCTAGGTGAAATTTTCCACAGGAGAAATGAAAACCTACTTCCACACCAACACTTGTACATAAGTGTTCAAAGTAGTTCACAACAGCGAAATGGATAAATGGACAGTGATAAATCCATACAATGGAATTTTACTCAGCCATAAAAAGGAACGAAGCATCAACACAGGCTACAATGGGTGAACAAACCTCAAAAACATGACACTGAGTGAAAGAAGGCGGACACAAAGGGCCACACAGCGTGTGACTCTACTGATACGAGATGGCTGGTTGTCAAGGGCTCAGGAGAGGGGAAATGGGGATGACTGCTCAAGGGGACAGGGTTGGTCGGGCTTGGTGGCTCAGCCTGTAATCCCAGCACTTTTGGAAGCGAGGAGATGGCCTGACCCCACGGGTTCAAGATCAACCCAGGCAACTTGGCAAGACCTCATCTCTACAATAAATAAAAAATTAGCTGGGTGTGGTAGCATGTGCCTGTAGTTCCCACTACTCGGAAGGCTGAGGCAGAAGGATCACCCGAGCCCAGCAGGTGGATGCTGGGGTGGCCATGAGTGTACCACTGTACTCCAGCCTGGGAACAGAGTAAGACTCCAACTCAAAAAAAAAAAAAAAAAAAAAGGGACAAGGTTTCTTTTTGGGGTGACTAAAGTGTTCTCAATTTAGATAATGGTGAATATACTAAAAATCAGTAGACTAGATACATTTTCAGTTGGTGAACTGTATGGTACGGTATGTGAAAGACATTAAAGACATGAGATAAAAGAGCTCCCCACTGGGCTCCGAGGGAGTGAAGAGGGGAAAGCAGGGTGTGAGAGGTGAGTGGAGGACGGAATAGAAGCCACTTTAGGAGCAGCGTGGATTAAAAGTGGCCTGAGCCAGTCGGGCTTATTCTGGGACATTGAGAGCGAGTGAGGAGATGGTCCAGGCAAAGAGAGGGAAGTGGATGTCAGGAGCAGGGGAGGGCGGGTCTGATGGGAGAGGGCTGGTGGGGTCCCTGGCTCAAGATAGGAGAGGCTGGAGGACAGAGGTTGGGAGCACGGGGCAGATGGAGAGCAGGGCCTTTGCCCTTGCTGTTCTCTTGGCATGGCAGTTTCCTCAGAGCACACCCTGGCCACCCCTGGCCTGAGCAGGATCACGCCATCCCAGGCCTCACCACAACTAGAAAGTTCAACAAGATATGACTTTTCTCCTCAGCTCAGCTGCGAGTTCCTGGGGACAGAGCCCAGCACCATGTGGTCACTCAGCAGTGGCATAAACAACGGCTACACCACCAGAACAGTATCTTCCTCACTCCTCTGCAGCCAGGAATGACTGGGGTGGGTTTATATGTATGAAAACAAAATCTGTGGAAAGGTGACGCCATTAGGAGACCCAGCCCCAGGCAGTGGTATTGAGGGCAGTGCCTGGCAGAGGGGGTCATTGCTGTGTCATGAACTGAAGGAGGACCAGGTAACAGGCATGATTATGACTTAAAAACAAAAGTGAAAAGCCGGACTTGGTGGCTCAGCCTGTAATCCCGTGCCTTGGGAGGCTGAGGTGAGTGGATTGCCTGAGCCTGCGGGTTCGAGACCCGCCTGGGCAACCTGGCGAGACCTCATCTCTACAATTAAAAAAATCAAAAAATCAGCCAGGCGTGGTAGCGCGCGCCTGTAGTTCCAGTTACTCGGAAGGCCGAGGTAGAAGGATTGCTGGAGCCTAGCAGGTCGAGGCTGCGGTGGCCGGGAGCGGCCACAGCACTCCAGTCTGGGTGACAGGGTGAGACTCCAACTCAAAAAAATAATAATAATAAATAAATAAAAGTGAGGACTGGTGCGGTGGCTCACACCTCTAATCACAGCACTTTGGAAGGCTGAGGTGGGAGGACTGCTTAAGCCCAGGAGTTCAAGACCAGTCTGGGCAACATAGCAAGACCTTGTCTCTACAAAAAAAATCCAAAAATTAGCTGGGTGTGATGGCACAAGCCTATAGTCCCAGCTACTCGGAAGGCTGAGGTGGGAGGATTGCCTGAGCCCAGAAGGTTAAAGCTGCAGTGAGCTATGATCCTGCCACTCCAGCCTGGGCAACAGAGTGAGACCCCCAACAACAACAACAGCAACAACAAACATCAAAAATGAGTTGCTGCAAGGGGAGAGCCCAGGGAGGCCCCTGGGGCTGGAATCCTTGAGGCCTGGTCTGGTTGCAGCCCACACAGGTGCATAAATGGGAACAGACAGGCTGGCCCCGGAGACTCACAACACACTGTACTCCTTCAAAGTGTGCTAGGACAAGAGAAAAGTGCCTGTGGGCCAAATCTAACCTGCAGTCTGTTTCTGTATGGCCCTACGGCTAAGAGCACCTTTACATTTGTAAAAGGTTGTCTCTTCAATAAAATAGGTATCTGGCCTTTTACAGAAAAAAGTTTGCCAATCTCAGTTCTGGGATACCAAGAAGGGCCTGGAGAGGACTTGAGTTTTGACCTGATATTGATAATGACTCTTCTGTCTGAATTATTGCATTTTTTATCTACCATGCACATTTTTTAAAATTGAGGCATAATTTACAAAACATGCACAGGTTTTAAACGTAAGATTCTATGAGTTAAGGCAATATTAATTACTCTTAAATTACATTTTGAATTTTGTATTTCTGTTAACCCTGGGTGCTGAGTATGGGCGCCTTTACTTTTCCTTTTACACTTTCCTGTGTTGAATCTAATAATAAAATCGGAAAATTTCGAGACTACGGATTCCTGCCAGAGAAGAACGAGCGCATAGAACATCCTACAGATTCCCTCCCGGTTCTGGGTTTTGGCCCCAGCCTTGCCCTGGGTGACCCCGGAGTCGCAGCCTCTCTCAGGCCTCAGCTTTTCCACCTGTGAAACCCAAGAGTGGCCAAGGGCTAGGGCGCGGGGTATACCAACCCCAGCTTAACCCACAGTAAAAAGGGAATGAACGGGGCCGACCTTCTGGGTTGTTACGAGATGAAAACAAATAACTGAGTCAGCGCTCGACAGCCTGCAGCACCTACTGTTACTGTGACGACCGAAGCTAGGAGGGGTCTCCCGGCTCCGACTCCCGTCACACCGCCGGGGAAACTGAGGCCCGCTCGCCTTCCCGGAGCCCCGGCCCCGCCGCAGCGCCTCGACGGCCCGGACTCTGAGACGGCGGCACAGGGTGACACTGACCTGACAGTCCTCGACGCGGCAGGTTTCGCTTGTAGTCGATGGGGCCGTAGCCCCCCGGCGGGGGCATGTCCTGCTTCACCTTCGACGCCGCCATGCTCGCAGGACCCACACTTCCGGCCACGGGCGGAAGTGACGCACCGCCAGCTCCGCCATGAAGAGTGTGGCGGAAGCACCGGCGAAGGTCTCCGGCAGTGCAGGGGAACTCGGGGCTCTAGTGTGGCTGCGCCACCGCGTAGGAGAGCCCTGGCGCGGGCCTGGGTCCGAATGCACCGCGGGGCCCCGGCCGAGGCGTCCTCATTCCCTCTTCCCCTAGACAGAGCGTGACTCAGGCGCCGGGGCGCCCTGGTCCTTGCACTAAAGGCGTTCCCCTTCCCTCCAGGGTGATGCGCGGGGCGATCAGAAACCCCGAACTCCCAAGCGAGTCGGGTGTCCCAGTTAAGCCGCCTTTTCCCGTTTTCGCCCCCTCTAGGGGCTCTGCAGAAAGCCCAGGCCTCCGCACAGTCATGGGTGGGGGTACACGAAGTTGGGGGACGGCTGCTGCGCAAATTCGGACTCACCCCAATCCCAGGGACGAATTCTCCCTGGTGACGTTCAGTACCCCTTACTAGTGGCCTCTCGTCGGAAACTGACCACTCAGGGCCATTATGAGTCACAGAGCATGAGGTGGCTGGGGAGCCCCCGGGGAGGAGTCCGGGGCCCCCACCCCCAGGTGGAGTGACGCCCGGTCACTTCACAAGGCGGAAATTGTTACGGGGCAATAAAAGGTGCCGCAGCGGCAGGGGCTGGGGAGTGGGCCCATGGGGGTGCGGGTGTGCAGGTGCCAAGCGCCATGGGTTAAGGCCCGAGATCGGAGTCCGGCCGCCCCAGACAGCAGCCGCCTCCTGCCCCCCGCGTGCCCCGGGCGCCACCATGTCGGGCGACAAACTCCTGAGCGAACTCGGCTATAAGCTGGGTCGCACAATCGGTGAGGGCAGCTACTCCAAGGTGAAGGTGGCCACGTCCAAGAAGTACAAGGGCACCGTGGCCATCAAAGTGGTGGACCGGCGGCGCGCGCCGCCGGACTTCGTCAACAAGTTCCTACCACGAGAGCTGTCCATCCTCCGGGGCGTGCGGCACCCACACATCGTGCACGTCTTCGAGTTCATCGAGGTGTGCAACGGGAAGCTGTACATCGTGATGGAAGCGGCCGCCACCGACCTGCTGCAGGCCGTGCAGCGCAACGGGCGCATCCCGGGGGCGCAGGCGCGCGACCTCTTTGTGCAGATCGCCGGCGCGGTGCGCTACCTGCACGACCACCACCTGGTGCACCGCGACCTCAAGTGTGAAAACGTGCTCCTGAGCCCAGATGAGCGCCGCGTCAAGCTCACGGACTTCGGCTTCGGCCGCCAAGCCCACGGCTACCCAGACCTGAGCACCACCTACTGCGGCTCAGCCGCCTACGCCTCGCCCGAGGTGCTCCTGGGCATCCCCTACGACCCCAAGAAATACGACGTGTGGAGCCTGGGCGTCGTGCTCTACGTCATGGTCACCGGGTGCATGCCCTTCGACGACTCGGACATCGCCGGCCTGCCCCGGCGCCAGAAGCGCGGCGTTCTCTACCCCGACAGCCTGGAGCTCTCGGAGCGCTGCAAGGCCCTGATCGCCGAGCTGCTGCAGTTCAGCCCGTCCGCCAGGCCCTCGGCGGGCCAGGTCGTGCGCAAC
>NW_007248748.1:20349-77813 GCF_000164805.1 Carlito syrichta
CCACCAAAGGCCCCGAGAGGGCGAGACGGGAGGAGACGGGAGCGTCGCGCCTGTGCGGAATGAGCGAGGGTCACGCGGCGGCTGCCGGAGGTTCTGCTGGCGCTTGGACGGGCGCGGGGGTCGTTCCTCCCCGGCCAGCCGCGGGTGCCAGGTTCCCCGTTGGAACCTGCATTAAATCGCTCTTCCTCGCACCTGGCTCTAGTGGTGGCCCCCTTTTCCGGAACAGGGGGCAAGTGATCACTCTCAGGGGCAAGGCAGGTGCGGGTCCCCAGTTCAGAATCAGGCACGATGAGGGTCTCGCTCGAGGACCCAGAAGGGATTTGGGAGGATGGGAACCCAGACCTTTGGGCAAACTGGAAGCAGCTTTGTGGTCCCGGGGTCGTGATGGTGCTGTGAGTGGGGAGGCCGGGCTGAGGAGCCCCTGGAGTCAAGCATCCCCCTCCCCGGGGGTTAAGGATGAGCGGGCGGTGGGGGCCGCCTGTCTCAACGTAAACAGCGTTTATCAATGAGGAAACAGGCCCACACGTATGTCACTTGCCTGGAGACAGCTGTGATTTGAACCCACATCCGGCTGCAGTGGGATGGAGAGGGTGGCAGCCCTCCTTGGCGAGGAAAGAGTAAGGGAGGAGAGTCGAGACGGCTTGAGTGAGCTGTCCCAGCTGATTCAATCCATCCTGTGTTCATTCATGTATTCATGCATTTCTTGAGCGCCTGTGCTGGGCCCTGGAAGTCAGCGAGGAGGCTCGGGCCCATCTCTCTGCCCTCAATAAGGAGGCAAGTGAAAAGTCAAGCAACATGAAAGAATGGTGTGGGAATAAAATCCTACAAGTTGTGCTGAATGCCAGGTGGGGGTAGGAGGTGTCAGAGGAGGGATTCTGAAGCTGCGACATTTGAACTGAGCCCTGAAATGCAAAGGTGAAGTGTTTCAAGTGTTCCCCAGAAAGAACTGCGGGCGCGTTGGGGGAATGCCAGGGTAACTCCTTGGCTGAGCAGGAAGGGAGGAAGGAAGGGAGGGGGAAGGAGGTCGGAGGTTATTTTGCTTGTGATGAGGTTACTGGGTTTGGTAACAGTGGCTGTCAAGTGAGGTGTATGGGAAACCTTTCCCTGAACCTTAATCCTGCCCACCTCCCTCAGCCTCACAGTCCCTGAGGGAGCTGCTTGGTTTGGGGAGTCTAACATCTAGCCCCTGCTCCCTCACCGCCCCACCGTGGCTTCCTGGTGCTCTGGGGTCAAATAAGCTGTGGCCCTGTCCCCCTCATTTTGCAGATGAGGAAACTGAGGGTAACAGAGGGGGAGTGCCTAACCTCCAGTCCTGGCTGGACTGTGTAGAAAACCACACTCTGGTTTACAGTAGAAGACTGCCTCTTCTGCCTTGGGCCGTGCCTCAAGCTCTGCACCTGGCAAGTGGGGGCAGGAGCCCATCCTCAGGGAGGGGGCACGGATCGCTGGAAGACTGCACCTAGAGCTGTGAACTCTAGGGCCCAGGGTGGCACATGCCTTCTGTCCACAGATGAATCCTAGGAGCAGATGGGGGGCCAGGGTCTCTGCCTGTGTGTGCTGTGGCTCAATTCAGAGAGGACAGTCTCAGGGATGAGGACGGTGTCCCATTCCTCAGATGGAGAAGTTGCCTGAGACCATGTCCCATGACTGGCCCCCAGATCCATCCTGGGTCCTCTGAGCCGAGTCGAGAAGAAATGCCATTAGAATGCTTCTCATGGCCAGTTTTGGGGCCTGGAACTCAAGTCTGGGTGTGTTAGGGGTAGGGCGGGGCTGGCTTCAAATTGTGCTGTTCCCTATCAGCTCTGTGCCTTGCTGGGACCAGACACATGGCAGCCTGTGGGGTCCCCAGGCCAGAGACAGGGCTGCCTTGAAGACAAGACACAAAAGCACCTAGGAAAACAGGGTCATATTGTGCACACTGGAATTCACCAAAGTGATCACAGGTCCCACCAGAATAAAAACTGAAACCATCAATATCTGAAAACAAATTTCCACTGGGAAATTGTTCATTTCAGAGTCAGCCAGGTGGCTCCATCTGTGCTTGAATTTTTTTTTTTTTGAGTTGGAGTCTCTCACTCTGTTGCCCAGGCTGGAGTGTAGTGGCATGCTCACAGCTACCACAGCCTCGACCTGCTGGGCTCAGGTGATTCTTCTGTCTCAGCCTTCCGAGTAGCTGGAACTACAGTCACGCACCACCACACCCGGCTTTTTGTATTGTAGAGATGAGGTCTTGCCAAGTTGCCCAGGCTGGCCTTGAACCTGTGGGCTCAGGCAATCCTCTCACCTCAGCCTCCCAAAGTGCTGGGATGATGGGCATGAGCCACCATACCCAGCAAATGTTATTTTTATTTTTGGAATTGGGGTCTCTGTCACCCAGACTGGAGCGCAGGGCTACTGCAACATCGATCCGTGGGGCTCAGGCGATCCCATCACGTCTGGCTAGTTTTATTTTTTTGTAAAGACAAGATCTTGCCATGTTGCCCAAGTGGTTCTCAAACTCCTGGACTCAGCAATCCTTCTGCCTTGGCCTTCCAAAGGGCTGGGATTACAGGACTGAGCCACTGTGCTTGGCCTTCCATCTGTGCTTAGAACAGCACACCTACAGGCCACATCCAACAGCAAAGACACTTATTGGGTTGCCAAGACTGGAAATTGCTCCAGGAAAACCTGCCACTCTGGTGTGAAGGCTGAGGGCAACGCCCACTGGGATTCTCACCCACTCCCCTGGCCCTGGGGTAAGCTGGCCACAAAGACCAGGTCTCAACGGAATTAGAGTCCTATAATACATCCTGGTGGAAGTGAAGTCTTAACAAAGTCCAGGAGGTAGGTGCACCCATTCCATCCTTTGCTTCTCCCACTAATAAAGGGCCACCCACCACTTTCCCTCCAAGCTGCCTCAAAGCCAGGAGGAGACATTACAGGGAAACCAGGGCCCAGAGGGTGAAAGAAAACTCCAGTCAACACATGGTCCATTTCTTTATTGTCCTTCAGAGTCTAAAACTTCCTCATGATACAATGTAAAGCCATGTTTCCAGCCTCTTAATTTATTGGATTTCTATTCTGGTCTGGTGGCAACTTTTTTTTTTTACATTTATTATCAAAGATTTAGAGTCACAATAAATACAAGTGACAACCTTCCCTGCCCTCAGAGCCCCCTCAAATACCCTGTATTAGTGTAACCATCTATTACACCTTGTTAAGGATTATAAAATGGCCTGTTGTCCTTTTGAAGAAACTCAGTCCAAGTTCTTTAGGCTGACGTCACTTGTAGCGTAACTCCGCATCAGAGACCCTGTGGCAGAGCAAGGACCATCCTTCCTGTCATGGACACTCCTGTGATAAGAATGTGTGTGTAGAAAACTCACCCCATGTCTCTCTGTCCAGTGGAGAGGGAACCATGGGTATGGCGGGTGGTGCCGGGTGGCCTTGTTCCCTCTGCCCTGGGATGGGCGTTTGCTTCACCAAGGTCTTGGGAGTAGTCAGGACCTAAGGCTCAAGGTGCCAGATGTGGGCCCCAACCCCAGAAGAAGGGCGACTGAAATCCCTGGAACGAGGTCAGGATGGCCAGAGCTGTGACGGCTCCAAAGGGACACATGTGCTTGTGCCCATGTGCACCTGGCTGATTCAAATCCATTCCATCCACTAGAACAGGGTGAGGAGTGAGCTCTGAAGTCCTCCCACCCGTCCACAGAACAGCTGACAGTGGGAAGTTTCCAGATGCCACTGGGGGCTTGTGTCATAGATAAGTTACAGTCGTCACTGTTTGGGGCTGGGGGACCCCACAGGCTTATAGCTCATAGGAACCAGATCCCAGCAGGGCTCTTGGGGACCCCTGCACATTGCATTTGAGGGTGTGCTGTGCTGCTGGTAGAGCCCCCTTCACGTCACTAGATATCCTCTCCTGGTGTTTACAAACCCACACCCAGAGAGGTACTTAGTGCTGTCCCCTCAACATCGTAAACGTCATCACGGAACCACCCACTTGGGGCTTATCATAGAAGTTATATGGCGAAGCGGGAACTAAAGGAAAAGTCAGGTCGGACTTTCCAGACAGCAGAAATAAAGATTAAGGCATCTTACATCCTTGCCCCTTTAAATTAAAAAAAAAAAAAAAAGCTATGTTTACATCACAGTATATGCGTCCTCCCTGAAGGGAATGCTCTCTGGGACGTTTCTGTCCCTTTCAAGGGACAGCAGCCAGTACTGAACTCACAAGGCCTGGTCAACGACCACAGGCCCTGGAGGAAGAGTCCTGGTCAGGCTGAGAGGCCAGGAGCCGGGCTGGGGACAGCTCAGATCAGGTCCTCTAATCATAGACCCAGTCGACCCAAGCTGGGGCAGGCAGAGGGGACTCTGGCCTGGATGCCTGACCCCCAAGTCACTGCATAGAGCTGAGGTTTGTTCAGCCCGGGAAGGGCTCTGAACTGGAAGAAGCCAGCCCAGGCGGTCCTGGGAGGAGTTGTAAGATCTGGCCTAACATCATGGAACAGAGAGGGCTAACAGTTCAGGGTCGTATAAGACAGGTATTTATTTGCCAGGCACACAGAAAAATGCGAGGAATAGAAACGCTTGCATACTCTTAAGATTTTTTGGTGTAAAAACACACCCTCCCTTCCCCCACTGCCCAAAAAAAAAGAAAACATAAATTTCCTTCCTTTTCCCCAAATCCCTGGATCTTGGAATGAAAGTCACCCTTCCCCACCCTCCCCTTCTTCAGCCCAACTAAGTTATGCACTCAAAACAAAAATCAGTGAGAAATCTGGGGTTTTGCACAACAAAAATTAGAAAATGTTTTCCAAAACTAGATCTACTGCATGTCAAAAATGTTTTCTAAAGACTGATGATATTCACACACCAGGAGCATGGGGGTTAAATGAGCCTTTATTAGAATGTCGCAGCAGTTGTGTTTGAAGGAGGCGGCCCTACAAAAGAATTTTAAATTAAAGTTCCTAACTGTGTTGACAGGAAAACCAGGGCTGGCGCTGATGGGGCCGGTGGACCCTGTGGCTGCAGAGACACGCGTGCATGTGAACACAAGCTGCCCGCACTGGCACAGAGCCGCCCAGTGTGCGGCACACACGGAAGAACAGCTGCTGCCTTTCCTCATGAAACTGGTTTTTAAGAGCAGGAGGGGAAAGAAACAAAAATAAAACTAAAAGCAGACCTGATCCTTTAAAAAATATTTCTGTAGACTCTAAAGGGGGGTTAAAAAAAAAAAAAGGTCTGAACGTGAACCCTGACAGCAACCCCCAGCTTTAAGGAAAGGTTCTAGCTAGACCCAAACGGACATCTTGGAGTCTGGGGAGCAGCTGGCCTGCACCTGGACGGCGCCTCCCGACCCGGACACACCTGTGCGTGCTCACCCATCAGGAGTGAGGCCAGGGTGGCATAAGATGGTGTCCATCAAAATGAATAGAAAAAGGAAAGGAAAAATTTAATAAAAAAACCACAACAGCAAAAAACCCCCCAAACCATCCTCCCTCCAACTTTCTGCTCAGGCTTCTGGCGTTGCTCGATTCTCCTTCCTCCAAGGGCAGCGCAACTCCGGGAACCCTGGCTCTCTAGCTGGGTCTAGCTGTCAGTCTATTTTTCTGCTGAGAGTTAGAGATCCAGGGTCTCCGGAACGAGCAGCAACAGAGGCTTTGGGTTGGAGCAAGGGCTGTGCTGGCCATCCCCATGTTCATCTGTCCATCACTGGGGTGAGCCAGTCGTCCCTGCTGGGGGCCATGGCACTGTTGGCAGCCCACCCTCCAGGCACCGGGCCAGTGGGACAACACAGCGCACGACAGGGACCCCAGGGTCTGCACAGTTTACTTTTAACTCCATCATCATGAGGTGATTAAAAAAAATTCAACCTATAGATTGCCATGGAAGGCAAAAGACCGGGAGCCTAAGACAGGGAAAAGCAAAACGAAATGAAATGCCCACTCAGTTCAGAGTCCCCCAGGCGCTGGTCTCGCCCAAGCATGTCACAGTGTCCAGGGTGAGCCACCCACCCAGCAAGGGCCGAACGAGCAGGCCAGGAGAATCCACCCCCAAGGTCCACTTTTCTGCTGGTGTTGGGCAAACTAAAGGCAAAGAGAGAAAGGAAGAAAGCCCACGGGAAAGGTCCCCAGTCATGACCCTTGTTCTCCTGGGTGGCAGCTCCAGCCCCCCAGCCATGTCGAGACTGCAGGCAAGAATCGAATCGAGGTCTCGCCTCTGCCGTGTGGCTGGTGCTCACTCTCAGGGCAAGCACGGTGTCCTCCTGGGCCAGCGGAGGAGGGTGCAGTGTGTCCTCCCAGACGGGGGCTGGGTGGGGGAGGAGGGAACCCGTCCTCCGCGGGGCCTGGCTCGCACTATTTCCACGTGGCTGACTGGGGGATGGAGCGTGGCGGGATCATGTCGAGGAGGTACTCTCGTTGGCGGTCCACTGCCGAGGAGGTCTTGTGTACTGCCAGGCTCGGGCTGACAAACGTCAGGGTCCCGCCTGCAAGAGAATAGAGTGACAGGCCACAACAGGCCAGTCAGGCAGGGACCCCTGGAGGAGCCAGCCGTAACTGCCTAGACCCCCACCGCAACATGTGCTAAAGACCCGCGAGGAGTTGCAAACCCACGGACAGTACGCCACCATCATCAAGCTCAAATCCCAGATCCCAGAGCTGAAGAGATTTAAGAAACAATCCAGTCTCCTTTAGAGCGTTCTCAGGCTCTGTTGGATAATCCCACATGTGGGGCAGTCAGACACTTGTGCGCTAAAGAAACCAAGGTGCTGACCACATGATGCTCAGACAGGCGAAAACCACAAATGTGTGCGACGAGGCAGGAAGTGGGATGGATACCACAAAGTCATCCAGAACAACCCTACCCTTGAGAACCGCTTACACATACACAAGGCACTCTTGCTGACACAGGAGAGGGACACAGACTGGCAAACACAGAGCAGTCCTTTGTGAGACACACATGACCCTCAAGTGAAGAGGAGATACTGGGGAAAAATCCCCCTAGTATTCATTCTCCTGGGGGAGATAATATGGGCTACTGTTATGATCTTTCCTTTCTGTATTTTCTAAATTTCCACAATGAACAAGTATCACTCACTATTATAACTGGAAAATAATGGAGCGTCCCCAGCATACATAGAGTTTTTGGTTAGGGGAAAGGACTGCCTCAGACCCCCACAGACTTTGTGCTGCTCTAAGAATGTTTGCAGTGGGGATAAAATACATTTTGTGAAGAAGGCAGGCCTAGGTCTGATGCTCTTAGGAGTCTTCCCGTGCTAGAGGTCAGCGCTCTGGAAGCCTGGTGACTAAGCTCGCCTAGCAGTCAGTTCAAACCTCCATAATCCTCTGGGAAATGGTGCTTTAAACAAACAGCCTTCCCTCTAATCCCACCACTGGACACTGCAACTTCTGATGGCTTCGGAATCCTTTTTAAACTTTATCCTTAAACACATAGTCTCCAGATGGCCTCCACCCCTGTCCACAAGCATATACTCATGGAGTATCATTTTGACTTTTTCTACTTATTTCATATACTTTCAAGTGTCCCACAAAAGTCATTTCCAACCAGCTTGTAAGTTCCTAGTTGTTCCTTAAGACTGTTAGGCAGAAAGCACATCTGGCTGGTCTAATTACAAACACACTCTACTCTCTAGGCTGCACAGATTCCTCTGTGGATGGTGCCTACTGAGGCTGCCCATGGCCATGTCCCTAATTCAGGGCAGTGCAGGCACAGCAGCCTCTAGGTTTCCCAAGTTCTGACTGGGTTCCATCTTATGACGGCGCCTCTCCTTCCTATAGTGGCTCAGGCTACAGGGAACTTAGGGGGATGCTTTGCTTCTGTAGTCAAGAGCGTACCTTACCTGCCTGCCTTTCATTTTCTAACTTTTGGTGGACACAAGAAACATATAACTTTTGTCCTAATGTTAGCATGCATGTAAGAAAACAACTAGGACGTGTAGCCTTAGGGACAATGCCAGGGACAGTGGGGCTGTGGCTGACTGAAAGAGGGCACTTGAGGATCTTCACCTCCCACTTTTTCTTCAAATGTTGTCACCTCTGTTAAAGCCTGGCCCATGCCAGGGTATCCCCCACACCTTGCTCTTTCTGTTTTGTACTTTGCAGCACTTGGTGTGTCCAAAACAGAGAATAGGCGGAAAGGGAATGAGGATACAGTCTAGGTGAACAATAAATGAAGTGACCACCCCACGGATGGCATGATGAAAGAAAAACAGATGTTGGCTGAGTATGGTGGCTCATGCCTGTTATCCCAGCACTTTGAGGGGCAGAGGCAATAGGACTGCCTGAACCCAGAGCTTCTAGACCAGACTGGGCAACTTGTCAAGACCTTGTCTCTACAATAAAGAAAGAAAAAAAACTAGCCAGGCATGGTGGCACATGCCTGTGGTTCCAGCTACTTGGATGGCTGGTGGGGGAGCACCCCCCAAAGCAGGTCTGCCTCTGTGTGAAGGATGGTCATCATCTCTTCAGGGCTGTCGCTTATTCAGGGCATCCTGGCTGGGGAGCAGGAGAGGAAACCAAAGGTTCAGAGGTAGCTGTTCTCAGGAAGCGGGTCTGGGGCATGGGTCTTTCGTGACCAGTGTGCAAGCACATCTCTGTTTGAAGTCAGAGGGACTGGACCTGCCCAGCAAGCCACTGCCCACCTGCACTCAGCTGAGTCTTCTTCCAGCTGGAGGCTGCGCTGCCCTTGCCGGTGTTCACGGCTCTCTCTGAATGTCTGCCAGTCCTGCTGACCAGGGCCGTGGCTGAGGCCGCGTTCTGCAGTTTGGGCGACTGGCTGAATGTGTGCAGGACACCTCGGGGTGTTGTGGCCGAACCTCGGGACAGCTGGCTGGAAGCCTGCAGCAGAGAAAGGGGGTGACAGCTCAGATGGGGAAGCGTAGGCAGCAGGCAAGACGCTCAGCACAGCCTCTCCTTGCTCTGGCTGACCTCTTCCCACCCACACAGGGTCCCTAAAGTCCAAAATCAGGAGACAGAGGGATGGGGAAGAGAGAGAAACTGAGAGATAGACAGACGCAGGCAGCGTGACAGTCGGCGACTGACGTGGCCACGGGCTGCGGTGGGGGCGGAGGCTCCCAGGCCCGCCGCGGTTCTGACCTGTAGCACAGCCCCGTTACTCCAGTCGCGAGCCTCTCCTGAGCGAAACGCCAACTTACGCCGGGGTTTTATGACCTACACAAACGGGGTTGAAATTGAGGTCAGCGCCATCCACTGCTGGCCAGGGTGATGCGAAGGTGAGCCCCACAGGACAGTCCCGTCCCCCAAGGGCTTTAGCCGCCACGTGGGGATCTTGAGAAAATGTGTTTAGTGAATCACAAACAACTTCCAAGGAAACACAAATTGCCAAAAGCGAGCTTCGGGTCTATGGAGTAGGAAGGAGAAGCATGAAAATTAAAAAATGAGAACAAAAATCTTGATTTCCCCCTTGCTCCTCTCCTTAATATAGCTAGAACATTTCTTCCAAACGCCCCTTTGGCATCTCAATGTGGTTTTCAGAAAGGTCCTTTCAGACAAGGGGGCTGTCAGCCGGCACACTGTGAGCGAAAGCTATGAGATCTAAAGAAACTGCAAATTAGTGTTTTCGCTGCCCAACGCCACCATTAAGTGCAATTTAGACACGCAGTTAACAATCAGGCAGACAAGTGCCGGGTGGGGACAGCACATCGGAACATCCTGCCTTCTGGGGACAGCATGCCACTGAGGAGACAGGTCACTCACCTGCTTTAGTGCCGGGTGCGAGGCAGCGGTGGCATCAGCCTTGGCCTGTGTGGGGGCCGCACCCTGCTGCAGGAGCCGTTGCTCGATCTCCTGCTCCTGCTGCAGCGCCTTTACGAAGGCGGCCTTCAGCCGGCTAGTGTGTTCCACCTTGAGCGCCTTCTTCTGGTTGGTCGTCATGCAGGTCTCGCACATGATGGCGCCGCCCTTCTCCTCCCGCCAGCGGCAAGTGAAGTCCGTCTTGCACTGTGCACACATGTAGGGCTCCCGGGACAGCGCGACGGAGGCCGCCATCCTGCCTGCTGCAAGGAGACACGTGGGTGACTCACTTAGAAAAGGACAGGACACAAGTCTGGGCCCTCCCGGGCCCCCCCAATGGACTGGCACCACCTGAGCCTAAGTCCATTCTGCAAGCATGTATTAGGCCCTGAGTGCAGTGTGCGGATACGGCGCTGGACAAGCTTTGGAAAGCACTGTGGGCTGGGCAGCCTCGCTATCAAGTCAGCTTCTCCCATCCCCACTCACAATAGGGCATGAGACCACTGAGGAGGAAGCTGGGACCACACCAGGCCCTGCCTCACCATGATGGGCACTCAATAGCAAACGAGTTAACAAGGACGATGGTCACTCAGCAAGCACCTCGTGGGTGTTAAGGTGTTTGATACACTCTTCTTAGTGGGCACCCCCAGCCATCCCAGTCCCAGGGAGGAAACGGGATGAGAAAGACCAAGCAATAAATGAATCACACAGTCGGTCAGTGGCAGAACAGGACTCATACCCTGGGACAATACCCACTGCTTGGTCACAGAAACAAGGCACCCAGGCTGAGCAGCAGGCTACAGGTGCAATGGGCCTTGGTCCCTTTATCTGGGGGACAGAACAAATGTCTCCTCAGCCAGCCTTGGGGTCATGGGAAATACCTGCAGAGCATCTGCACAGGCACAGGGTGAACATGCCGTACACACTTCGTTTCAACCTTTTGAGTTAAGCATTCAGGGGCTCTAACTGCTTTTGGTCATTACAGACAGTAGCAAAAGACTAGAGGACAGTGGAGAAGGCTGTCGAGACCCTCAGCCTTCCCTCTCCCACTTGCAGCCCCGAGTCATAATGGGTGGGTCCCATCTCACCAGGCAGGCAGATGTCACTTGTCCAGGCCACCCATGCTCAGGGTCCAGCTCCAGGCCCCACCTGCTGCTCACACACTCCGGTGATAGCAGCACATCCTCCTGTACACGTCCAACCCCCAGGAGGGTGAGGCACCTGGTGTGAGCAGGTGTGAGCAGCAGGGCCCGGGCACTGGGATGAGGCCCTGCCCTGCCTGGGGGCTCCTCCCTGGGAAGTGCCGGGGAACACCTTTTGGGAGGCTCATAGCCTCCTCCCAGTTAGGTCCTGTTCTTGGCAGCAGAAGACTGACCTGATAAGGAAACGACTGAGGTGGGCTGGTCTGGGAGAGCAGACACCCATGCAGGGCATATGGGGGTGGGAGGCGAAGGGGCCCCATGGCAGATCTTTTGCCAACATCATCTTGTTGCAAAGGAGATGCCAAAGTGTCCAGACACAAGCCAGGCTGTGTCAAAGCCCTCACCTCTCCATAGGTGCAACCCCCCTCCTCCCACAGCCTGAGAGGTAGAGGCTGTGATCTTCCATGCTGCCCCTCAGGGTGGGCTGCACAGTCTGTCCTTGGATGGTCCTATGTTGGAGAGTTAGGCAGGAGCTACATGTAAATCTGAGGTGGCTGAATGGCATGGAGGGTCCTGGGCACAACCATTGGGGAGCTCAGAGAGGTACCTCTGAAGGACTTGGAAGCAGTGGGGAAGACACCCTCCAGCACCCTGAGATGGGCCCACAGCTCCTCTCTGCATCCTGGACAGGGGGAAGATGCTTCTCTGCACACATCCACATCCTTGCCTCCCAAGTCTGTGTGTGAAGGACTCTGAGGCCCACCAGGGCCATCCGCTGCCCTGGGCCAGTCACATTGTGACATGATCAGCGAGGAAAGGGCTCAGGCTCGCTGCCTGCTCCTGTTACCACCAGCTCAACCTCAGGGCAGAACCTGGGGAGCAGGGGCTTCCTGGGGGCTGACAGAACCACCTGCCTCCATGCAGCCCCGGTACTGTTGTTTTTGTTTTTTTTTTTTGAGTTAGAGTCTCACTCTGTCACCCAGACTGGAGTGCAGTGGCCGCTCCCAGTCACTGTAGCCTCGACCTGCTGGGCTCCGGCGATCCTTCCACCTCAGCCTTCCAAGTAGCTGGAACTACAGGCATGCGCTACCACGCCCGGCTGATTTTTTGATTTATTGTAGAGATGAGGTCTTGCCAAGTAGCTCAGGCGGGTCTCAAACCCACGGGCTCAGGCAATCCACTCACCTTGGCCTCCCAAAGCGCTGGGATTACAGGCCCGGCACTGTTTTTGACCACTACTCTGCAGATGCTCTTTTACTCCTAAAATCTCCCAGGACACAGGTGTACCTTCTACACTGCCCCCAGAGAGGGTGAAGACGTAAGCCTGGCCCAGGCAGGGACATCCCTGCCCCTCCTTGGAGGTTATGGAAAGTTCTGCCTGTGTGTGATAACCCTATATTCATCCAAGAGCCCTCGGGAGGCCAGGCCTGTCAGCCTCTCACATGTTCAACCTCACCCCTGCCTGCCCCACCGCAAATCAACGTCACACGGCCTCTGCTGCCTGCCCCCTGGACCATGTGTCACTAGGGGCCCGGCTCTTAGAGGCCCCAACGGGAGGAGGACAACATCCACACGTCACTGAAGAACTGATGACCAGCAGGTATCCCGACATTGCCCAACCACTTCAGACCTGGGTACCCAGCATGTGTTCCAGCATCCTGTTTGCTGACAAGAACCCACATGACAGAAGCCATGGAGCCAAGAGACGCCAACGGCCTGACCCCACCCAGGCCCACTCACCTTGCGTCTCCAGTAGGTTCTGCACCACCTCCTCCAGGCCTACCAGGTAGATGAACTCGTTGTTGGCCGCACTGGGCAGGAAGTTCATCTCTGGGGCGGGGGGCTTGGGAGGGGGGATCTCAAGCAGCGTCTTCTCCAGCTGCTTGCGCAGCGCAAGCTTGGCGGCTGCCTGCCGGCTGACTGGCGACTCAACAGAGGTGACCACAGAGGCCACGCTGGTGGGGGTGGAGTTGGCCTGAGCGGAAGTGGTTGTTGTCCCTTTCAGCGACGCTGGGGTGGGCTTTGGATAGACAACAACCCAGTCAGGGCGCTCAGTTCACCCACAAAGGCAGGCCCTCCCCGTGCACCTGGGGCCCGAGGTCCACACTGGTTGTGCTGGCAAGTCCTTACAAGTGCCATCACAGCTACCTGCCACTCACAGGCTTCCGGAGTTGGGGTCCTAGGAGATGGCTGGTAATCTAGACACATTCACTGGGGCTTAACAGTACCCAACACACCATGCACATTTAACATTCATAGCTTGCTGTGCTCTGGTATCCATGAGGCCATCGCCATGTTCCAGTGATCACCATCCCACCCAGCAGGGTGCCACTGTCCTCTCACAGCAGCCTTGCTGCAGTGTCATCTGGGACATGAATCCTTGAGTCAGCCTGAGTCCTTATTGGCGGCTACAGGGAAAGCAGCTTCTGGGTCAACCTCGGGCCCCCCATCCTTTGCTGACCCTTGCTGCTCCAGTCCTGTCTGGATCCCAACAGCAGGCCCTTGACTGTCTCCACACTACGACCGCCACAACTGTGAGTGCTCTCCCCAGAACCTACAACTGGCCACGGCAGTGCCCTCAACTTTCTGGGACTAAGGGCCCCTCTGTAAACCTGACAAGAGCTGTGCACCCCCATTCCCAGAAAATAGATATACCCAACAACTTGCAAACATGTAATGGCACTCAGGGGGCAGGGCTGGCCATCATCTCTGCACTCAAACCTGACCTTAAAGAAGGCAGGGACGTGCCCAGATCCCTGCTCTTGTCTGAGGAAGGCGGGAAAGAAGAAACTGCGCCAAAGGAGGAAGAAAGAGCGAACGCATCCGTCAGCAAAAGCCCCTGCAGACCCAGTAATTTAATCTGTCAGCTGAGGTTCTTGCTTCCAGCCTGCCCGCCCCTGGGTCCTGCTCTCCCCATCCTACTTCCCGGGGCGGGGACAGATCCTTCCCCTTAGAGGCTTTGGATAGAGGTGAAGGGACATGCAGCTAAGAATAGACATGCCTGGTGCCATAAGGACATCTGCAGACGCGTCCTCTTTAAGTGCCATGCAGGGGAGGCAGCGGAAGCCGTGGCAGGGAGGTCAGGAGGTGCCCGCCCCTACACTGTCTCCAGGCCCACTGCTTGCCTCACCAACTCCCAAACATGTGCTGCCTCCCCCACATGGAGCCTGTGAGCAGACCCCGCCCTTAGTCCAGCAGCTCCCCTGTACTGGGCGGCAGATATGCCCATGACCTCCTTCACACCCCCACAGTGTAGAGGAGCTAGAGTCCAAGCCTCTGTCTGCCCTGGGAGACATGGCTGGGGAAGCACACCCCCCTGCCCCCAAGTGAAGCCTCTCACCTGCGGGATGTTGACGAGCAGACTGGTGTTGGGGACATTGGCAACACGAATGAGACCCTGCTGGATGATTCTCTGTCCCTGAATTTGCACACTGGGCACAGACGCCCGGGGGGCCAGGAGGAGAGGCGGCGGCCCCGTGCTGGAATGTTGTCTGATGTTGTGGATTTGCTGTCAGGGTAGGGAGACAAGAAATCCCACTGAGAAGAACAACAGAGAGAGGCAAAGAGAAGATGCCTCAGCATCAAAGACCAGGAAGGGTCCTTCTTGAAGAGTGAGTGGTTGCTGGGATGCCAAGGCCCCCCAGCACACATGACTTCACTCACCTGGGCACCCCTGACAAGTGGGGGCATGACGACCTGCGAGCTTGCCTGTGGCCCCAGCTTCGAGGACACCTGCTGCCCGCCTCGGACAAGGGGTGGGGGGATGACACTGCCAGGCATTCGAGTTGAAGAGGTCTGCCAATGACACCAACACACAGTTTTACATGGGCTTTTTTTCTTTTAAAAAACAAATAGATCTGCTGCTTTTGTAAAAGCACATAGTGGTTTTAAAAGAAAGGTAGCAGAGAAGTTAAAAAACACCGGCTAAGATGTCAACTTATCTACACTCAGAAAAGCAATGAACACCAACTAGAGCTGTGTAAGCCTGGGCTCACTCAGGATTGAGTCCCGCTAAGTGCCACGAGATACCAGCCCTGCCCAGGCAGGAGAGCAGCTAAGCCAGGAGAGCATGTGGCCATTGGGATGGGTCAGGGTTCGGGCCTGTCTGAAAGGAGAGGACAGGGGTCCCTTCTAGGCCTCTGCCCCCACCTCAGAGGCGTCCTGCAGGCAAAGGAGGGCACGAGCCGTGCTGGGAGGGAACTTCACCAGACCTGGGCCGCAAAAGGCTGCAGAACGCCCTGACCATCCCCAAGAAAGTTAACATGAAGGCAGCCCAGACTTCCAGTACTCGTTCCAATCCTCCTAGGGACAGTCACTAGAGGTCCTTCCTCTGTTGGCCATGATTTCACAAGTAGCCTAATTTGGGACATGCAGTTTGGGGAATGCTTCTTCCTCAGGGCTGTCAGCTGGAAGGCCTCACTCCAGCCTCTTTGGAAGGAACAGGCAGTCACGGACCAGGGCCACTCGGGAGCTTGATGGGCCTGCTCCTGACTGCAACCAGCAGCAGTGCAGAAGAAACACAAAAGGGACACTGACCTGGAGCGATGGCTTGCCGGCAGGAATGTTCTGGGTGCCCCGCACAAGCGGGGGAGGGGTGGTCACAGTGCTCCCTGTGGAGCCTGTGGGCTGCAAGAGAACAGGACAGAGGAAGATGAGGGGCTGCCTGCCTTTATCCCCCAGAAGGAGGCACCAGCACATATCCCAACAGAGGACTGACATGTGCAGAACCTCCTTGAAGGTTCTGCTTTCAGCCTGAAAGCAACTCTGTCTGCAGCAGGAGTTGGCATATTCTACGTGGGCCTAGGAGAGTTTCCAGCAGCCCACACAGAGCTGGGGTGCTCATTTGACCCTCTAGGGGAGGAACAGCTGACAGTGGAGGCAGCAGTTGAGGCAAAGGACCCAGGGCCTGGAAAGGTCAAAATCAATCTTGGTGAGAAAACGTATTTTTTTTTGGAGTCAAGGTCTTACTCTGTCGTTCATGCTAGAATGAAGTGGCACAATCATCACTCACCACCTCCTCAGCTCAGGTAATCCTTCTACCTTAGTCTCCCAAGTGGCCCGGACTACAGGCACATACCACAACACTTGGCTAATTTGGGGGGGGGGGGGGTTAAGAGATGAGGTCTCACTATGTTGCCCAGGCTGGTCTTGAACTCCTGGGTTCAAGCAATCCTCCTGCTTTGGCCTCCCAGAGTGCTGGGATTACAGGCGTGCATGTAATCCCTGGCCACCATGCCTGGCTGAGAACATTTTTTTTTTTAAAGTCAGAGTCTCACTGTGTGCCCAGGCTGGAGTATAGTGTCACACTTACAGCCACCATAGCCTTGACCTGCTGGGCTCAGGTGATCCTTCCACCTCAGTCTTCCAAGTAGCTAAAACAGGCACATGCCACCACAACTGGCTTTTTTTTTTTTTTAATTGTAGAGACAAAGTCTCACCATGTTGCCCAGGCTGGTCTTAATCCCCTGGGCTCAGGCAATCCTCTTGCCTCTGCCTCCCAAAGTGCTGGGATTACAGGGGTAAGCTACCATATCTGGCTAGAAAACCTACTTTTTAAAGCCGCATATTCCACTAGAGAAAGGAAAGTAACAGACCTGCTGCCCTTCATTGAGTCTTCAACAATTGACAGGGAAACAGAAAAAAGAAACAGGCAGGCTCTGACCAACCATCTGCTAACCAAGTGGGCAGTGGCGATTCAAACACAAACCCAAGTCAGAGCAGGGAAGGTCTCCTCCTGCCCATCCTCAAGCAGCCACCAGCCCTTGCTGCCCAGGATGCAAGTACTTTCTGATTCACTAAGGTGAGAGCTAAAAAAGGAACGTCCCACGCCCCCCCCCCGCCCCGCCAAGGGAGTCCTTTCTGACCTCTTGCCTCTTCCAGCCCCAGGCACCAAGGAGGGTGGGCGACCAAGTAAGAACAGGGGCTGACCAGTCCCACTGGCCAAAGGGGAGGAGAGATGCGCACACACCTTCTGGGCGGTGGTTTCCTTTTGTATTTGACTCTGCCGCAACTTTTTCAACAAAACAAGTTTTGCTTCCTCTAATCGCAACTCTTCTTTCAGTTGCTTGATCATTCTTTCTCGTTCTTCAGGACTACTTTTCTGCAAGAATGAGAGAACCAGGGTTGAGGGGGGCTGTCCTTGGCAGGGGATGGAGGCTCCATTGTCACCAGCTCCACTTAAGGACACTGCTGGGCTCCACCAGCAGCACCATCATGCAGCTCACCATGAGGGCCTCAGTGCTGGTCTCCTTCAAGGCCGCCGGAGTCAGCCCGTTCACTCGAGGGCTCGAGGGCTGCTCATTGTCAGACAGCACGATCACATCGGGTGAGGGGGGTCTCTTTTCAGACTTCATGTCACTGCGGAGAGGAGATAGCAGTCATTAGCAGATATGGCACCCACACAGCAGGGAAGCAGAACATCCCACCCAGCCTCTGCAGCTGCCTGTCTGCCCTGCGTGACCAACCCTCCTTGGACATCATCTACACCCCCGCCCCGTGGCGCCTGGCACCCTCTCACCACACACATCACAGGGCACCCAAGCCTGCCAATTAGTGGCTGGGCCCCTCAATGGCTGGGACTTGCCTGCTCTAACATCCCCAGGGCTGAAGGTACATTTGCCCCTGAGGCATGACATGATCATTCTGGAAAACACAGCAGCTTCCTCCTAGACCATGTGACTAGGTATTGGGTAAAAACACTTGGCTGCAAATTCCAGGGCCATGCATGCTGGGTGTGACGGGATGCACGTGTACTGCAAACCAGAGGCTGTGCCTATTTGTGCTGGACCTGCTGGGCGGGGAGCCCAACTTCTATACGTATTAGTCTTTCTTTTCTGCACAACCCAGGAGCACAAACAGTCTCACACCTGGCAGCCCACCTGACCCCAGAAGATGAGCAAGCTATTGGCCTGCTTCCGAGGCAGACCCAGGCTGCCTGCTGGATGGTCATTCCTGAGCCTCATGTGGTGGCAGCCAGTCTGTGTTTTGAAACCAACTGGGACTGATTTTCTATCGAAGACCAGGAACTCTCCACCTACCTAACAAACTGACTTCTGTTTGTTATGCTCTGGTGGTTGGTGGACTGCTCTGCCCTGCGGATGCCAAGGCGTCCTGCCTGTAACCCTCCCATGGAGGAGTCCCAGCTCCAACTACATCATGAAACACTCTCATCATTCTAGCCAACACCTCCTTTTCTTTCTAACAAGTCTGCTCTCCACTCATTGCCATGGTCTGTTTGGGGAGCTCACTTCCATCTGTGAACTTGACCTGAGACCTGTTGCCCTTCTCACCTTCCCCATGGCAGTTCGCCATAAGCCAGGCAGTGTCAGGAGACAAATGGGGGAAGCACTTGTGGGCCTTTTTTTGTTATTTTGTCAAAATATGGTCACGAATGTCTCAGTGTGTGGCTGATGAGCAGGTGCTACATCGTCATTTATCAGAACTTGATAAGAGCACACTGTGGAAGGGACCATCTCCTTCTTGTGAACAATTCTCCGGGATGCATACGCACATCCGACACTACACAAGCCTTAGGGCTGATACCAGTTTTGGTGTCGATGACCCAACACGAGTCCCAGAGAACACGTTTTGCCCCCAAGGAGGCAGCTCCATTTGCAGACTTTCCCTGCCCATTTGGGCTCCGTGCTTCTGAGGACAGATGCATCCACTAGGTGGCACTGTGACACCAGAGGACAAACTTGGAGGAAGTAAACTGGGAGTCAGCTCAAAGTTGTCCCCGCTCTTGCACCAGACCCCAGCGAGTTGAGGACAGAGTCACTAAGATCAAAACTTGACTATGCTTCAACAGCCCACAGGAACGCCATCTGTACAACCACTTTCCTCTAGTCTCTCCAAGTTCCATCTGCCAGAGCTACATGGTGGCTGCACCTGAATACTGGTCTCAGCCCTGATCAGACTTAGCTATCACAGCTGCCAGCCAACCTCTCACCAGAGACCTGGAACGTGGACAGAAAGGTGCCCATTTCAAAGTATACAATCCCCCAGCACAGGGCTAGCAGCCTAAATTCTGAAGTCCAGAAACGGGCTGTTTCTAAAGTAACCCAGGACACGTCTCTTGGGTCTCATCAAACCACCTGCATGATTCTCCTTGCTGCCTACTCTGCCCAAGATTGACTTTAGGTGACCTCAGGCCTCCCACTCCTAGATATACACACAGACACTGAGTGTGCAGAGGAAGGCAGACCCAAGACCCAGCCCAGAGCTGGGCTCCAGGTGAACTGTGGAAGAGTTGGCCAGGCAAGCCTCTTTTCTAGAGGCACAGTTGACAGACGCATGCACAGGGGAGCACAGGCTGGAACAGCCAATATATAGGAACTCATCACTTTTATCATCTTATTGAGGACATGCACTTCTTCCAGAGATGAGATGACTAATAAAACTCAAATTTGCCTGAGGGAAGAAGGCAAGACTTGGGACTCAGATCATCCAACAGCTGAAACTTCCCAAGAGGGCCACTCTGACCACAGCGCTCCCTGGCCCCATCTTGGCCTGAGACTAATCAATAACTCATCCAAGGGATGATGTCACCACCCATCAACGATCACTCAGCATCCCAGCAGCCAGCAGTGAGTGAACTTCCTGTATGCTAATCAGGCCACCAAAAAGTCATGTGACAAAGGCATTTCCCTCCTTGGTCATGTGACCCTTTAACTGTGCCTTCCAACATGAAAACCATGGCAACGGCCAGTTCCAACCGGTTTGTGACATGCGGCCTTCATTTTGAGAAGGGAGGTAAGGGTTCAGGTGCTGTCAGAAAATGGAGGCGCCAGGCTCACCCAGGGGGCCGCAGAGCAGCAGGCACTTCCTTTGTGACACCAGACCACAGGGGACTGTGCGCCACAAGCACCAGAGTCATCTCTCCAAACACAGAAAGAGCCACTAAACCCTTCTAAGTTTCCAAAATGAAAAACTTCCCTAAGTTCAATGTTTAAAGGAGAGGGGGCTTCAAGACTCTCAGTACTTTTTTAGAGTTTTTTAATTCAGGGAAAAAAAACATGACTCAAATGACTGTAAGCACTATTTTAGAAAAGATACATATTTTATTATAAAAACCATCTAAAGTGAAGAGAACAAAAGCAGTGATAATGTAGTGGGTGGAGATGGAGTTGTGGCCAAGAGAGATGTCTGCCCAGCTAGGTGTGCTGCCTTCGCTCCACAGTGGGCATTCTGGGCACCAAGTTTATTTGGGAGCTATGTGATATATCAGGGAAAATCCCATAAACCTGTCCTGACCATCCTGAGAATCTTTAATGTAAAATGCAATGATCCAAAGAGACTTTATGTGACCTACAAAAATCCCTGGAAGCAGGCCAGGCTGTTATCAGCGTAAACCGTCTCCCTCCCTCCTCGCTCTGCACCAGCCCTGACTTCACAAGCACAGAAATTCTGTTACCTGCCAAGAACTTTCATACGATTTCCTGGAGGGAAAGCTGGGATTATGAACTTTAAATCACAACACGATCCCACCTCCACAGCACAAGGTCACAGCTTTCAGCTTGCTCACCAACCAGTGTGTGGCTAATATTTAGTGCCTCCCTCGTCCTGTGCCAGGGAAGTAGTCTCACCAAGGGAATGCAGAACTATCGCTGTGGCTTGGACCTTTGTGGTTCTCTGACATGCCTGGTATTCAAGGAAGATGCACGCCATCCCTCCTTCGTTCATTCATCACTAGTTCATTCAAGCGCTCACTCATATTTGCTGAAAGCCCATTTAAGAAGCAGGTGCTGCACCAGGGAGTCAGGAAAAATCTCTGGATAAAAAGTGGTTCTGTCTTTAGGGTCCACAGTCTACCAGGATGGAGAGCCACAAATGCAAGAGGGGAAGGGCAGGTGGGGACAGGGCCCAGAGAGAAAATCTGCAGGTGGAAATGGGGCTGGTCCTGTGACCATCAGACCACCAGCTGCCTTGGCTGACAGACCAACAGGGCAGCTTCTCCAGAGCTCATATAAAAATGCAGCATGTCTCTTCGCTCCAGATCCACCTGACCCAAGTCAGTATTTGGATAAGAATCCCTGAGATTCCTACACACACCAGGAAGTTGGGAATGGCCATGAACCGTGGTCTGTGGAGGTCTCAGAATGCGAACTCTTCCACCAGGCTGGCTCAAGGAGACAGGCAACACCATCTCCAGCCACAGCCAGCCCCACTAGAACCTTTCCTCTTCTCATCTTTTGGGCCTGGCAGGTGGCTGCCAGCTGTGTCTAAAGTAGAATGGGGGCTTTGCGGACCCAGCGCCAATCCTACCTTCCCCTTCTGCAAACACTCACCTTGGACCCACCAGACCCTCCCCAAAAGAATGTTCCCCACTCACGCCCAGTCGGCCACAATCCCACACCACTCCTGCTCTCACCCAGCACACTGTTCCTGCTGCAGAACATCCCTGCACCCTACCCAGCCCTGCACCTCATAAACCACCTCACAAACCGACTCACCCTCTAAGATGCACCTCACACCATCCCTGCCCTCAGGAAGATCCCTGGATGGCCCTGCCCACCTATACCCCAGCCCTGAGGGCTACCGTCAATGTTCCCCCAGTGTGCTCATGAGGAGTTCACCAGCAGTGCATATCTGGGGGAACCACCACAATGTGTGTGCCTCAAGAAGCCTTCTTAGCCCTGTCACCACCATGTGAGACACCCATGGCAAAACTCTGGGGGTTCCACTCACAGGCACTGCAGACCTGAGCAGAAACCCCTTGCCCAGGGTCTCCAAGAAGGACTGCTTGATGGGCCTCCATTACTCAGTCTCCCCAGCCCAGTGACTAGCTCACTTGCCCTCAGTCCACCCATCTAATGGTGACCCTGTGAGATCAGCCCCTCTGCCCCAGCCTTTCAAGGGGGCAAGTTCCCCCACCTGAGCTGAGGGCCATCATGTCCCCTTCGGGTGGGGGTGGCAAAGGCACAGCTCCCAATGAGGGCAAGGTTATGCCCAGGGCGAAGGAGGAGCAAAGGCAAGGGGGAGTTCCAGCCCTCAGATGCCATAACCCCAGAAAAAGGGATGAGCTGCCCATATCCTCAAAGCCAGGAGGGCAGGAACCTCCTAAGGCTATGCTGACTGGGGTTATGGACTGGGGGAGAGGCCCACCACTTCCCAACACGCCGACAAAGGTGCTGCACCTGTGCCTGAGTATTCCTGTGGAGTCACTGCCCACAACGCTGCCAGGCTGGGGGTCCCTGGCCACCCCACTCAGCCTTGAACTTCAAACAGTTCTAGGTCACTGGAGCTGTGGAACGACACCCCTGATGAGTCACAAAACACCAGGGTCTCACTTGGTTCTGTGCCTCTTGCAAGTGACACTTCCCTCTCCATGCCTCCCATAAGGAGGGCAACAGGAGTACCTGCCTGTGCCTCTTAGGGCTGCATGGTGAGGTGAGACGTCAACATGGAGAAGCTGGCATCTTAGATGGCTGTCAAGGAGGGACAGCCAGACTGGGTGCAGAGATGCAGGGCTGGGTGCAGGGTGGAGTGGGCTGGTCTGAGGCATGCAGTTTAGGGCCACAGCAACAGCAACCTTCCTGAATCAGCATCGAGGAGGTTGTGACCATGAGCATCCAGGCTTACCCAGGAGCCATCATGCAGGCCCAGAGGATGGAGAAGTGGGTTTGCTCTGACAGCCTGCAACCATGCTGTCCTCCCACAGTCCCTGTCCAGAGGCAGCAAGGTGGTCCCAGATAGAGCTCTAAGTAGCCCTGAAAACAAGAGGGGTGCAGGAGTGGAGTTCAGCCCCCATGTCCCTCTAGGAGGGGCCTCTAGTCTCAGAGTGACCTTCTGGATTTTAGGGCCTTAGAAGCGAGCACTACCAAGGCTTCCAACACAGGGTCAGCAAACAGTCTGCCTGACCAGACAGCTTCCTGAGGAGGAAGTGGAAACTTGGTAAAGCTCAAATATTCGCAAACCACTCAAGGGTCAGCAATCGGGATCTGCTCAAGGTTCCACAGACTGCCAAGTGCCCATCTCCTCCTCTTGCCTAGACCTGAGGTCAGGGAAACCCAGAACCTCCTGTGGACTGATTGATAACCTTGTGCAGATGGGTGGCTCCTTCCCACATGCACACAGATGCAGCATTGCTAGAGGAAAGGCAAATCCACTTAAAAGATTTATGAATCTGTGGTATTATGCATCTTTTTAAGGCAATAGACCCTGAAGTTAAATCCCCATCCTGTGATACCAGGCATGTTTGTAGACATTAGCAAGGAGCCCTAATATTCATGTTGACAAAACCCTGTACACTGGGCTAGACTCTGATGAGGCCCACTTGATCATATTTGCACAGCCCTGTGGAGGCCACAGGCTCTGGCTGGGGGCAGCACTCACAACCTCCCATAGTCCTCTCTTCCTGGAGCTGAGCTGGTACTGTGGTTCAGTCTCTGAACTATGGAATGCAGTGGAAGCAACCCTGCACTTTCGAAGCGAGGTCACAGAAGCCTTACAACTTCCACCTGGTCCCTCAGAACACTTGCTCTGACACCTGACTGCCCACACCACCACAGGGTAGGATGCCCAAGCAAGCCCAGGGAAAAGAGAGATGGAGACAGACAAGAGATTGGCCCAGCCAGTTCCAGCAGTCTTAGCCATCACATGTAAGTGATTAAGCCCCTGGGACACCCAACCCGGCTGATGTGGGACTGCAAGGACCAGAGAGCCCAAGATGTAGTGCTCAGCTGGGCAGGACCAGTCAACCAAGAAACAACAGACAGTAAAACATCAATATATCGGTGCTTTAAGCCAGTAAGCTAACGGGGTCAACGGTCCCGCTCGGACCCTGGAGAACCAGCCCACATCACTATAATTCTGCTCCCTCCTTCAGACTGTCCCCAACAGAGGGCATCCATGCTAGACACTAGCTTGGGACAATGCAGGGAGGAGGGAAAGAAAAGGCTTATCCAAGTAACCATCCCACTAAACCTTAAAGTTATCACCCACAAAGGGACCAGCAGCAGTCTGACACAGAGGCCGTCCAAGGTAGAGGCAGACTTGGGACGAAAACAGCTCCAGGAAGGCCAGGAGTGAAAGGAGTCTCATGGAAGCAGAAGGCACAATCTGCAGGCCTGGAAGCCACCTTGGCTTCAAACACCACCTAGAGGGAAGGCTGAGTCCACATCAGAAAGCAATTCTACACACTTCATTCAGTGAGTGTCCTCCCCTTCAAGAAACACTTCCAGAAAAATCCTACAACAGAGAAAAATGAAACAGATATCACCAGGCCCCCAAAGTTAGTCTGATCACTGGGCAACATCTTCCTTGGTGGCCCCTGTGTACTGGGTGTGTCAATACAAGATTCTGGGAGTGTTTGTAGCCACCTGGGCATAGGGGCTGCTCACTGGGACCCCAAACAGCCCTCCTTCCTTTCTCAAGGGTGGTGTTCACTTACAGACACTCAATGTGATTAAAAAGGGACTCTGCTGTCCAGACACAGGCTGTGCCCCAGAGTCGAAGACCTGCCTGTTCTGGGGGTGGCAGACCCCTAGACCCCACCCATTCCCAGGCCCCGAAGCCCACCTGCTTCTTGCCAGTTGGGCCCCTCTGCGTTCCCTCATCCCTTCTTGGCATCCATTACCACTCCTCCCAGCCTGTAACTTGAGCTCCTCTTGGCTGGGATGAGAGAGAAAAGCCCAGAGTCTGCTATGTGGGGCCCAGGAAGTCAGAACACACTCTGCCTCTTTGCCACAGAGGCCTTGGAGGTGAGCGGCTGGGATGGCATTTTTGAAACCCAGCCATCATCCTTCCTGGAGAATTCAGGTCCAATGACCGCTCTGGGACTGTGTTACGGTAAGCCTTGCCACAGTGTCGGCTGAAGAGCTCAGAAGAAAGGGAGGGAGCATGTGTGGTCAGCCCAGACCTGAAAGCCTGGCCCCGACTCCACACCCCAGTACAGAAAGCCAGTGGTTCCAGACCCCCAGATAGAGTGGGGAATCTCCAGACTGTTCCTGCTCCCAGCGTCAGCATGGCCAGAAGGAGCCAGCCCATGTTGCCAGAATACCTTTAGGAATGCAGTAGACCCAGAAGTCAAAAGGCCCAGCCAGGCAGACCCAGAGGACTTCACTGCCACAAGGGCCAGTCTCAGTGGCGTGCAAAGGGGCTGAGGATAGTAGAGACAAACCAAGGAGACACTGGTGGCATGCTCACTCGGCCAATAGCCCTTTACCCACTCACGGAGACCCTTGTGGCAGGATCCTGCCAGCAGTGGACATCACATCAAATGCAGCACACTGCTTAGAAATGACCAGTGCTAGAACTGAAAAGCCAACCATTCAAGTTTGAAAAATCACCTAAAACATCTGCTAGCGCCTTACGATGGCCATCCCTGTGCCAACCACCAAAATGCATCCTAAGCTGGGAGCAGTGGTTCACACCTGTAATCCCAACACTTTGGGAGGCAGAGGCGTGAGGACTGGTTGAGCCTAGGGGTTCAAGACCAACCTGGGCAACATGACGAGACCTCATCTCTACAATAAAAATAAAAATTTAGCCAGGCGTGGTGGCACACATCTGTAGTTCCAACTACTGGGAAGGCTGAGGGGGAAGGATCACCTGAGCCCAGCAGGTCAGGGCTGCGGTGGCCAGGAGTGTGCCACTGCACTCCAAGCCTGGGCAACAGAGTGAGACTCTGACTCTAAAAATAGAAAAGAAAAAACAAAACAAAACAATAAACGCATCCTTCCATGTAACCCTTTCCACAGCTCTATCATCACCTTCAGCCCCAAGTTCACAGGCAAGGGAACCGTCTTAAGGGAAAACCGAGTGACTTTCCAAGACCACACAACCTGGGCTCCGGTGTGCACCCCTCACTGTGCTGGGGTCCTGGGGGATCCCAGAAGGAGAGGAGCAAGGCTGGAGAGGATTCTAATTCAGGGTCATCAAATATCATTTTGGAATAGATGAAAGCAAACCTTTATTTGTTTTGAAGGACCTTGGACAGTCAGCAGCATCCACATGCTAAGTCCCAGAGGTGATAAGGAGGGGCCGCTGCGAGGACAAACATGTGGCCCTCAGACTCCATCAAGAAATAGTAACTTGCCTGCATCGCGACACGGGTCAAGGCGTGAGTCAGAAACAAAACTCAGGGTGGCTGACTCGCTGCAAGTGGGACACTGACTGGTGAAGGAGGCGGGATGCAGTCATGGTGCTTGGGAATCCAGGTTCCCAGAGGGCCTGGTGCAGGGATACCATGGCCAATTACCGCAGCACCAACACCAACCTTCCTTCTGCCTCTGGCCCCACACATGCTGCAGGCCAGCCTTCCTCCAGGGAGGAAACGGTACCAAGCAGAGTGGGGGAAGGACTCCCTACAGCAAATGAGCTGAAACGCATCTCCTTGGGGAGATGCTGGCTCCCTCACAACACATAGTGAGAATGAAGTCACCTGTATGCAGATGAAAGCCACAAATCAGAAGTGAGCACTGTTTTTCAGCTCACAATGACCATACACTTTTGCGATAAATGAAAGTGCTCACTTTGCCTGAAAGTGTCCTGCCTCCCTTTAAACAGCTGTGTCTCAAGCTGCGAACCCCCACTTGCACCTGTCCTTTTGGCCTAGCTCAGGTGTCCACCTGTCCCTGACCAGAACTGCTCCAGCTGCTACAAGCAGAGTGGTTGCAGAATGCCCATGAGGCCTGCTGAGGGGCTGGGTATACCTCTGTAGCTGTGGAGGAACTTGACCCAGTCACCAAAACCCAATGAGGCTCAGTTTCTTCATCTGTGGAATGGGATACCATTTATCTCAAAGGGCTGCCATGAAATGTAATCAAGCCGGGCTCGGGTGCTCAGCCTGTAATCCCGCACCTTTGGGAGGCTGAGGTGAGTGGATTGCCTGAGCCCGCGGGTTCGAGATCTGCCTGGGCAGGCGAGACCTCATCTCTACAATAAATCAAAAAAAAAAAATCAGCCAGGCGTGGTAGCGCATGCCTGTAATTCCGGCTACTTGGAAGGCTGAGGTGGAAGGATCACTGGAGCCCAGCAAGTTGAGGCTGTGGTGGCGGGGAGCGGCCACTGCACTCCAGTCTGGGCGACAGAGTGAGACTCCAACTCAAAAAAAAAAAAAAAAAGAAAAGAAAAGAAAAGAAAAGAAATGTAATTAAATCTCAACTTCTGAGTATGTATCTCTTTAGTATTCTGTAACAAAATGTGAAAAGATAAAGCACTCCTGCCACATACTGAAGTGGAATGACACTGTAAAGAGAAGTACATGTAAGCATTCATGCTGCTCATGAATGATTGCCAGACACACTGGGGTCATCAGACTTGAGGGTCTGGCAGGTGCTTCCCCCAAGATGCTCGGCACAAAGCCTGTGTCACTTCATGAAAATATCTGATGGTATGTGTTGCCAGTGATAAAGTCCAAGCTTCCAATAATAAAAATTTAAAATTTTGGAAAACTTGTATTTGCTATTCATTGGGAACTCAAGAGCTTCCCAACAGATCAGTGATATTGACAAATCTGATTGTGTGTAATCAAATGGTGAAATGTGTATTTGAAATATCTCTGAAGGCCAAGCTCGGTGGCTCAGCCTGTAATCCCAGCACTTTGGGAGGCCGAGGCGAGTGGATTGCCTGAGCCCACGGGTTTGAGACCTCGTCTCTACAACAAATCAGAAACTAGCCGGGCGTGGTAGCGCGCGCCTGTAGTTCCAGCTACTTGGAAGGCTGAGGCGGAAGGATCACTGGAGCCCAGCAGGTCGAGGCTGCGGTGGCTGGGAGAAGCCACTGCACTCTAGTCTGGGTGACAGAGTGAGACTCCAACTCAAAAAAAAGAAAGAAATATCTCTGAAATTCACTAAGCTAATATTTTCTAGTGCTCAATAGTATTATAAACTCATAAAAGAGTAAAAGATTGCCGGGAGTGATGGCTCAAGCCTGTAATCCCAGCACTTTGGGAGGCCCAAGTAAAAGGACTGCCTGAGCTCAGGGGTTCAAGACCAGCCTGGGCAACTTGGTGAGACCTCATCTCTACAATAAATCAAAAAATTAGCCAGGCATGGTGGCACATGCCTGTAGTTCCAGTTACTTGGAAGGCTGACACAGAAGGATCACCTGAGCCTAGCAGATCATGGCTGCGGTGGCCATGAGCATGCCACTGCACTCCAGCCTGGGCATCAGAGTGAGACTCCAACTCAAAGAAAAAAAAAAGCAAAAAGGAGTAAAAGATCATTCAGGGGGAGAACAAGCAAACCTACCAGGCAGAAGAATCCCCAAGCATTTATTCAGACAGTCCACCCTTGAGGAGATGAACATTACTTCTGTCCCTTTAGAGCTGGCTGCCCATAGTGACTCCCTTTCTGAGACCAGTATGGAAAAGGGGAAAAGAGTAACTTTACAGTAGAAAAATCTGACAAATAGCACCACAGCCAGATTATCAAAGGCAACACCAGCAGAACAAGTCATGCAGACAATGCGCATCTTTTATATGCTGTGATAAGAGGGGCACTTCACCTCCAGTGTTTTCTCCCCTAAACCCATCCTCATCTGTGAGAAAAACATCAGAGAAATCCAATGGAAGGACATTCCACACCAACATCCAACTAATACTTCTCAAAAATGTCAACATCACCAAAAACAAAGAATCTGAGAAACTGTCACAGCTCAGAGGAGTCTAAGGAAAAATGATAATAAACACTAATGTAGGATCCTGGAACAGAAAATGGACATCAGGGGAAACTGAGGAAATTAGGAAAAAGTATAGACTAAAGTTAATAATAATATATGGATCCTGGTTCACTACTTGTGACAAATGTTCCACAGCAGCCTGGTAACAATGGGAAAAGTGGCAGGGTGGGGGGACGGGGGGTGTACAGGAATCATCTTTGCAACTTTTCTGTAAATCTAAGAGCATTCTTTTTCTTTTTTGAGTTGGAGTCTCATTCTGATGCTCACGCTAGAGTGTAGTGGCACCCTCACAGCCACTGCAGCCTCAACATGCTGGGCTCAGACAATCCTTCTGCCTCAGCCTCCCAAGTAGCTGGAACTACAGGCATGCACTACCACGCCCAGCTAATTTTTTTGATTTATTGTAGAGACGAGGTCTCGCCAAGTTACCCAGGCTAGTCTCAAACTCCTGGGCTCACGCAATCCTCTCGCCTCTGCCTCCCAAAGTGCTGGGATTACAGGGGTGAGCCACTGTACCCAGCCAAGAGTACTCTAAAATTAAAAGTTTACTTTAAAAATAAAGTGCAAAAGAGTCCAATGGATTTGAATGTAGCCGAGTAAAAAAAGCTCATTGATGAGGTTTTAGAGTCAAAGGTATAACTAACTGGTGGAGAATGGCCACTGAGTACTAGGGTCCCACTGAAGGAGGATGTGTGATCATCCCAGAAGACCTTTGACACACTCCGCTACTCTCTGCCTGCTTCTATGTGAGCTGATTTTCTTCACCTACTTCATGCCCTATGATGAATTACAGGGACTGGATGTAGAAGCAGACAGGAGAACCTAAAAGCTGCCCTCTTAGTAAGTTGAGTAGAAAAGAGATTTGGAAGTTTTTTGTTTTTAAATAAAAAGTGTTATTTACACTAACGTCAAAGATGCTTATCATCTTTGAATGAATTAATAAGTATTTTCAATTTTTCTAACACAATAACTGTCAACAGATGTATTCCACTAATCCAAATGCTATTTGGGGCCCAGACATGGAAAAGGGGCTGGGCCACTGCTTCAGGCAAAGGGGTTCCCATCCAAGTAGGCCCATCTCTAATGCAGATGCTGAGCTCCAGGTCAAGCCCTCCTGACATATCACAGCCTGTGTGACTTTCTCTTGCTGCCAAAGTTGCGTTTTGAAAAGTGAGACATACTAAAAATGTACCAGGACTCACCCCACAGACACACTGTGATTTTCCTATAAGAGCTAATCAGTCATCAACCAACAGTGTGGTCACCCTCAAGGTTCTCATGGCCTTAATGTGGCAACTGTACAGCCCTGTGTGCCTGTGGATAAAGCACAGGAAGGTGGCTGGCCAGGTGCTCCAGGATCCCAACATCAGGACATTATTCTGCCATTCATGCTCGGCTGAGTCCAGGCCCAGAAATCTCCTTCCTTCTCCAGCCTCTGCTCTCACACAGAACTGTCTAAAAGCTCCCAGGCTCCATCAAGGCCCAAAGCATCAACTCTCCCTTCCCCAGAAAGGACTCTCAAACCCAATGCCCACTAATAGTCATGACCCACCTTTCCACTACTGTGTCAGGCCCTGCCCCGCCTCCCGCATCCCCCTACACCAAACAGCTTGATCTCTGGGTCATGGGTTCCCTTGAGCGTCTCAGACGATTCTTCTCACACTGCCCACAGACACACCAAGTCTCCTGAGAAGGCCTTGACTGAGAGTTCCCTTTAGAATGCTCTGTTGTGCCAAAGCTGCTTCTGAAAGCTGTTGGGGCCCTGCCTTGAGGAATTCTACATGTCACCAGATCTTAGTCCCATTAAGACCCAAAAGTTTCTCAATCTGGTTACAGACTTAAAGTAACAGATTTAAGGTAAAATTGTAAAATTTACAATTTTAAAGATTTAAGGTTGGTTGTGGTGGCTCACGCCTATAATCCTAGCATTTTGGGAAGGATTGCTTGAGGTCAAGAGTTTGAGGCTAGCCTAAACAACGTATCAAGACCCCCATCTCTATAAAAAATACAAAAATTAGCTGGGCATGGTGGCATGCCTATAGTCCAAGTTACTCAGAAAGCTGAGACAGAAGGACTGCTAGAGCCCAGGAATTCAAGGTTACAGTGAGCTATGATCACACCACTGTACTCCAGGCTGGGCGACAGAGTGAGATCCAACTCTATAACAGAGAAGAAAAAAAAAGCCAGGTGCTGTGGCTCACGCCTGTAATCCCAGCACTCTGGGAGGTGGAGGCAAGAGGATTGCCTGAATCTAGGGGTTCGAGACCAGCCTGGGCAACTTGGCAAGACCTCATCTCTACAATAAATTTAAAAAATTAGCTGGGCATGGTGGCACATGTCTGTAGTTCCAGCTACTTGGAAGGTTGAGGAGGAAGAAGGATCCCCTGAGCCCAGAAGGTCGAGGCTGTGGTGGCCGTGAGTGTGCCACTGCACTCCAGCCTGGGCGTCAGTGTAAGACTCCAATTCAAAAAAAAGCAGTCCTATAACATGGATCCCAAGGATGGGGACATGTGGCAATGTCTAGTATGTTTTCCATCTCTCTGCCCATCAGATGCTTCCCTATTCTCTCCCACCCTTGACCTTGTACCTGCCCAAGCCTCAGCCACAGGGAACTCAAGCATTTCCAAAGGCAGGTGATCCAGCCTGGCCTTTTGTATCACCCTGCCTCCCTCCCTCAGGGGTCTGTGGCCCATCTGTCCTCCTGTCTATTCTCAGACACCCATGAATCCACAAGGGTTCCTCCCAGAAGAGACAAGAGGGATTACAAGGGGAGGGGTGGACTGTCCCAGGTCACACAGAGAATCGCTGCACAGTACACCAGGGCTACCAGACACTCACTTTTTTTTTCCTCCACCAGCTGCCCCCTCTGGCTCACAAATTATAATTCATGTGCTTATCTTCTTGAGGAGGGGAAAAAAAAAAAACCCAAAAAACTCAGAAATATCTCTTCTATTCAGGGCACATTCTTCCGAGAAAATACTGCCCTCCTAGATGTGTCTCCTTCTTGTCCCTCCTAGGGTCACACATGCCCCTGAGAGATCCCAGGTATCCAATCCTCTCTTTCTACCCATTCTGCACACAGAGGCCCCGAGGCCCACCGCCTCTCGTCCCTTCACATTAGGGGACCATAAGTGACAGAATGGGCTCCCTCAGCCCCAGAAAACACTTGGGTCAAAGGCACTCAACCATGCCCACCTCCAAGCCTGTTACGGGTCTAGTACAACTGCTCTCACCACAGTAGGGAAACTAGCTACAAACTAAAAAGTAACTAAAAATATAACCCAATTTCAGCAGGCACAGTAGAGGGCTGGCCAGAGACCCTTCCTCATATGTCACAATAGATGGGACATTTAAATGATCCACTACAGCAGCAAAGGCATTAGTTACAGAAACAGAAGCCTGCTAGCATATGACAAAGCACCAGCAGGAGTACAGCAGAAACAGAAAGCACGTCATTTAAAAACAAGGAAAAGATCTGCTTAGTCTGCACATCTGCTTAACTTACACGTGTGTGAAGAAGAGTTGACTGAAAAGGACTAGTGATTACCTTGATACCTGTACAGAGCGGCCTCTGGTATCTTACCAGGACCACCCCGGGATGACAACACCCCAGAAAACTCACACTATCTAAGGAGAAAGCCTGTTTCAAAGCCAGGAATTCCACATCCCCTACACGACCAGAGGAGGGGCATCTACAGAGGAGAGAGAGCTGGCAACATCTTGGAGAAGCTGGAAGTTCAGGGGCAATGCTCTTTTACCTGCCACCAGGCTGGCTCAGATATGGGCCCATGTGAGCTGAGTCACTTGGGGAATTAGAAAAGGCACTAGTCTGTCATCCTGCTGCCCCAAAGTAATCTAGTGATTTTTTTGGAAGTACAGGAGAACCCCTCACATTTCAGTAATTTCAAACCTGGGATTAGATAAAGCTCAGGACAAAGGCAGGTTGACAGAAGGACTCAAATGGGATGAGGAACCCACAGGGAAGGGGTGACACAGAGAACAAAAGAGACAGAGGGGGCCACAGAGGTCTGGAGAGGCAGTAGCTGAGGCAGGGAAGGGAGCACAGAACCAGGAATTGATTTCTAAGGGAGCATGCCTCTTGGTTCCCAAGACCTAAGAAACATGGGGTAGTGGCGCTCTCTGGGGCCATGGGGCCTCTACTGGAAGTTGCCCGGCAACAGATAAGAGAATTAACAAGTGAGTGAAAGACAGCGGCCAGCCTTCAACAGGTGCTAGGGAGGGGCTGGAGCACTAGTGGAGGAAGGGGCCCCCAAGAGATGCCCACCGAGTGTCCTGAGCCCTGCCCTGGGATAGGGTAGTTCCGGCACCCTGAATGGGGTGAGAGGGTTAATCCCTGGAAGAAGGCTGCGGAGAGCCAGGATGAGGGCCACAAACTGTGAGAACCCAGCACTTTCCCCAGCCAACAGCTGTGCCACATTCGTCCATCGTCCATCTAGTTCAAGGATGTACATTCCAAAAGACAGCGCCAGGCACAGCTGCAGCGGGACATGGTTCTGAGAGCTCAGGTCTGTATTGCTAGCGATAAACCCCTGTCCCCAGACAGCTGGCACAGCAATGGTGAGCGTCTGGTGGTAGTGACCATCTGAACACCCGCTATGTGACAAGCACAAGAGACAGTTGTCTCTTCTGTCCTCATGGGCTTTGCCTCGTGCTTCTATCAAAGAGGGGAAAGAATGTTGGGCTTAGTACACAGGCATACAAGTAGGCCAGGGGGTGGATCCCAACCTCTCTGGGGACCCAGTAGCTAAAACTATAAGGACTGACAACACCAAGTAAGGATGGCACAGCAGGACTGTCATACCTGCAAGCATGAAATGCCTGGACAGTGTAGAAGAAAAGTCTACCTGTTTCTTTTTCCCCTTTTTTGAGTCCAGGTCTCATGCTGTGGCCTAGGTTGGAGTGCAGTGGCACAATCACGGCTCACCACAGCCTTGACCTCCTGGGCTCAAATGATCCTCCCCTCCTCAGCCTCCTGAGTAGCTGAGACTACAGGCACACACCATTACATTCAGCTAATTTTTGTTTGAATAATTATTTTTGTAGAGACAAGATCTTACTATGTTGCCCAGGCTGGTCTCAAACTCCTGGGCTCAAGCAACCCTCCCTCCTCAGCCTCCCAAAGTGCTGGGCTTATGGGCATGATCATTGTGCTCGGCCAGTTTCTTTAAAACAGCTAAAGACACACAGGCCCTGTGACTCTGCAATTCAACACCTGGGTATTTATCAAGAGAAAGAATGACCAATATCTACCTGGGATACACACAGCAATGCTGCTCACACCAGTCCCACACTGGAGGTTGCCCCGGTGTCTACAGACAAGTGAGTGGTACGAATTCCAAAGTACTCAGAGGTTATCTGGACCCCACATACGGGGTCTATTCCTAGGAAGTTTGATAAGAGGCAGGACCAAGTCAGAGGCCAGGGAGGGCAAGGATGTGAAAGTGCTTTGAAGGGGATGACAGTAAGGTTTCTGGGAGGTGATGGGCTCTCTTGATCAGAGTTTGGGCTGCACAGGTCATGCATGTCAGAATTCACAGCTGGGGCTGGCACCACGAAAGAAAGTTCCAGCATGACCTCCCCAGGAGGTGGCGATGTCCATGCTGGCTTGTAAAAAGGGTCTGCCCAAACAGCAAGGACTTGACCTATGAGTCTCGGAGTCATCTTGGTGTGGTTAAGCACCGCACGCCTGTCCTGGCTGGCCTCACTTTGACAAAAAACAATAGGAGGCGGTCCACACAATCCGACGTTCTAGACAACTAGGAGGTTGGGGATCTGGGATGCAGCATCATTCACTTTCCGATTCACTTTACTTTTGGAAGAGAACTCCAGCACTGATGTGCGTGTAAATGATGTGCATGCATGCAAGCACAAGTATGCACACTCACCACAGTGGGTCACCCAACTGTCTTCACACCAAATGGTGAGTCAGTGCGTTCTCTGGGCACAGAAAGGAAGCTGGTTTCTACAAAGACGTGCCACCTCCACTGCCCCCTTTGCAACTGCCAAAGTGCTAAAAGAAAGACGGGCAGTGATTCTAACATCAAGGACACCAGTGTCAACAACAGTACTTGCTTTGCAAGCTCAGTAAACAGACAGCGTTTCCAGTGCATCTTACAGTCTGTTGCAGGCCACAAATGCTTGGCCAAGGAGCCAAAGGCTAGAAAAACAACAGCCAAGATCTACTAGCTTAGATGCTACCTTGAACCTCTAATAGGCTGAGGGCCCCAAGGTGGCCGACTAGAACATGTGTCACAGCCCGTCCCACCCACGCTATGGGGCAGACCCTTGGTCTGAGCGTTGCCCCATGCCACAGCAAATGAGTCACATTGTACAAAAGGGAGGAGGAAAGGGAGACACAAGGGACTTCTGAAAGCCACACACCCCAACAAAAGGACACCTACCCAACATTCATCCACCCAGGCTGCATTGAAGTCTGTCTAAACCACAGACCATGGGAGCCCAGCCCTGTCTCCACTCTGGCAAAATGAAGAAGTGGAGATGTTCCACTTGAGTGCCCAGGGATGCCCAACCCCAGTGGGTCACACCATCAACCATCAAGTCCTTCTTTCCAATCTCTACACTTTATTTCACAACATGATTCTCCAAGTAGTAGCTGCATGAATCGAATCCTGTCCCGATCGTCTTGCCCCAGGGACCAGCATGGCACCTGGCGCAGAGCAGGCCTGGTCCTAAACAATCCAGGAAGAGTTAATAGACACCTCAGGAAAAGGTACACACAAACACATTCTCAATGAGGCGTGCCTGCTCCTGGAGCCCTGATCCCATGAAATTCAAGGCAACCAAGAGACCCAATCTTGGTTGCAGGACCTCTGGAAAAGAGTTTCACTTTTACCAATTAAAATGCTCTTCCACTCAAAAGAAAAAAGTCAAGTTGTTCTCATCTGGGTAGAGACAATTACTTCTTCTTTTTTTATTTCCCTTGAGTTGGAGTCTCACTCTGTTGCCCAGATGAGTGAAGTGACATGCTCCTGTCCACTGCAGCCTCAACCTGCTGGGCTCCAGCAATCTCTCGGCCTCAGCCTTCCAATAGCCGGAACTACAGGCGTGCGCTACCACGCCCAGCTAATTTTTGATTTATTGCAGAGACAAGGTCTCACCAAGTTGTCCAGGTGGGTCTTGAACCCACGGGCTCAGGCAATCCATTTGCCTAGGCCTCCCAAAGTGCTGGGATTACAGGCTGAGCCACCAAGCCAGGCCTAGCCAATTATTTCTAAAGATCAGTAATGTGTGGCAGAAAGAGACATTTCTATATGAGAAAGTGCGGGAGTAGGATCTACTACTTATCACAGAAACAAAACACAAAACCAAAAGCAGCTTCTGCCTGTCCCAGCTCCAGTCTCATCTGATGGGTGGGGGGAGACACATTATTCCACATGCCTTGTGGGGGGGGGGGGAGACACATTATTCCACATGCCTGTGACCTTTGGGCTGGATTCACAAGACAACAGACTCACAACTTCTATCTCTATGGATAATGTTTTTCCATGTGTATACTTATGAATGCCAGAATGGAAACCAAATTATTTTAACCTCCACTTATTTATTTTAACATCCATATTGAGGTATATTTTACATACCACAAAATTCAGCCAACTTAAGAGTATAATTCAATAATTTTAGTAAATTTATAGATTTGTGCAACTATTACCACAATCCAATTTTAGAACACTTCCACTATCCCAAAATATGCCAATGTGCTGTTAATCATTGCTCCCACCCACCTCAACCCCTGTCCTAGGCAACCACTGATTGCTTTCTATTTCTTTAATAAAGAAACAGACATGCCCTATAAGTGAAATTGTACAATGTGTAGTCATCACTGGATCTGCTGATGCCCCCTTAGCATGGTGAGCTTGAGGCTTAGCCGTATTTAACACACATCTGTAGTTTGTTCTTTTTACAGGTGAATAGTACAATCTGCTGGGTGGATATAGCGCATTTGTTTTACCATAGACATTTGGGTTATTTCTGCTTTTTGACCATTATGGATCATGCTGCTGTGGATACCCATGTATGTACCTATATTTGTCTGGACATATTTTCCTTTCACTTGGTAGACTGCTGAGTCATATGGTAAGTTTACATATCTAATTTTGTGAGAAACTGCCTGTTTATGAGCATCATTTTACATTCCTACCAGAAAGATCTGAGGAGTTCCAGTTTCTACAAACTTGTTATCATCTTTTTTTTATTACGACTATCCTGGAGACTTGTTTTATGGCCTAGAATATGGTCTGTGGAGATGTCTCCATTCACCATGTAAAGTAAGACCAAGTAGGGTGATAATGCTCTTCAAGTCTTCTATAACCTTGCTGGTTTTGTCTAGTTGCTCTAACAATTACTGAGAGCAAGTTGAAATCTCTATAATTGATTAATTGTCTATTTCTACTATCAGTTTATGTCTCAGGTATTTTGGGACTCTGTTGTTAGGTACATACATATTTATGACAATTACATCTTCCTAAAGTATCATTATGAACATCTCTCTTTGACTCTAGTAACATGCTTTGTCTTAAAGTCTATTTTATATCATATTAATACCGTCACTCTAGCTGTCTAATAGTTATCTATATTTTTTCATCCATTTACATTTGTCCTTGGATCTAAGGGGTACCATTTATAGACAACATACAATTAAGTTGAATTTTGCTTTTTTATACTGACAATCCTTTTCTTTTGACTGGGATATTTAGATGATTCACGTTTACTGTATTACTGATATGGCCAGATTTACATTTGCCATTTTGCTGCTTGTTTTCTACATGTCTTCCTTCTTTTTTGTTCCTCTATATCTAGCTTCAATTTCTTTTTTATTAGTTGGAGTCTCACTCCATCACCCAGGCTAGAGCGCATTGGCATGCTCATGCCACCCCAGCTGGGCTCCAGCAATCCTTCCATCTAAGCCTTCCAAGGAGCGCGAACTATAGGCATGTGCTACCATGCCCAGCTAATTTTTTTTTAATCTATTGTAGAGACAAGGTCTCACCAAGTTGCCCAGACTGGTCTCAAACCTGCGGGCTCAGGCAATCCACTCGCCTGGGCCTCCCAAAATGCTGGGATTACAGGCTGAGCCACCAAGGCTTCTTTCATGTCAAATATTACCACTTTAATTTTGTTGGTCTGCTGATCTTTAAATACACACACACACACACACTTCTTTTTTTTTCCTTTCATTTTTGAATCAGAGTCTCACTCTGCAGCCCAAGCTAGTGCAGTGGCACGCTCACAGCTACCACAGCCTTGACCTGCTGGACTCAAATGATCTTTCTTGCCTCCACTTTCCAAGTAGCTGGAACTACAGGCGTGCACCACCACATCCAGCTAATTTTTTGATTTATTGTAGAGACGAGGTCTCGCCAAGTTGCCCAAGCTGGTCTTGAACTCCTGGGCTCAGCTACTGCAGCTTTGACCTGCTGGACTCAAGTGATCTTTCTGCCTCCACCTCCCAAAGTACTAGGATTACAAGTGTGAACCAGGTCTAAACTATATTTTAAAGTTATTTTCTTCATAGTTGCTCTAGGGATTATAATAAGGATCTTAATCACTATCTATTTCAGATTAACACCAACTTGATTCCAGTAAGATAAAAACTTTACTCCATTTCATTCCTCCTCTTTCGTACTATCATCATCACATATATTTTATCTATGTGGATTCCAGTGCTTTGATCAGTGTCCAAATTTAAGAAATAGTTAAATCTTTCCTATTAACCCACACATTTACCATTTCCAGTACACTTTATTTATTCTTGTGAACTTAAGTTGCCAATGTGTAATTTCCTTTCAGCCTGAAGAACTAGAAAGTCTGCCAGCAACTGATTCTTTCCATCAAACAATGTCTCTTCCGTTTTCATTTTTTTTCTTTTAACAGTTCTAAACTAAATACAGATCACTATCATTTCTAAGGGACAGTCTTGCTGGGTGTAGAATTCTGGTTGATAGTTTTCTTCTTTGAGCACTCTGAACAATATTCAACTACTTTTTGGTTTCCATTGTCTCAACTGAAAAGTCAGCTGACCATCAGATTAATCTCCCCTGTATGTGATAAGTTACTTTTCCCTTGTTACTTTCAAGATTTTCTTTTTCTTTAGCTTTCTATAGTTTGACTAGGATGTGTCTAGTTGTAAATCTCTTTGTATTTATGCTACCTTGGAAATGTTGAATTTCTTGGTTAAGTTTCTCCTCAAATACATTTTTGGTAATTATTTCTCCAAATGGCTTTTCTGTCTTGTCTCAACCATGATGCAAACCATGGGCTAACAGAGGTGTTGTCCCTTACCACTTACCCATCTTCAAAACTGTACCTTTGGCCAACAAGGCCACAGGCAGAGTTGTTACCCACCACTCCAAACTGAACAAGTTCCCTTTTGCCCCACAGAGAAGCAACTGCTCCTCACAGCCTCTACCAGTTAGACAGAATCTCTTCACCAGGTAGTTGGGAGAGGGTATGGGAGTAGTGCTAAGTCAAAAACCACAGAGTCTCACTATTCTCACCCAAAGTTCAGCAGTTTTTTAAGCATAAATACTTCTCAGATTGTTGGTATACCTCTGCTCAATTTCCAGAATGCTGAAATGGTTTTGTTTTAGGATTCTGCCTTGTTTTATTGGAGAAGAAATTGACAATCTCCTCACTCAATCATAACGAGAAGTTGCCCTCCAACTTTATGTTTAATATAAAGATTAAGTTAGAAAAACTCCCAAGTTAATAAGACACAGGGAATAGAACTGAAGGTAAGGCAGGGATAATTCTGTCACTATATCTGCCTCTATGTGCTCCAAATCATCGTGCTATAGTTTTAAAAAAATTGTCTGGGCTCAGTGGTTCAGCCTGTAATCCCAGGACTTTGGGAGGCTGAGGCGAGTGAATTGCCTGAGCCCATGGGGTCGAGACCAGCCTGGGGAACTCGGTGAGGCCTCTCTCTACAATAAATCAAAAAATAAGCCAGGCACGGTAGTGTGCACCTGTAGTTCTCGCTACTTGGAAGACTGAGGCGGAAGGATCACTGGAGCCCAGCAGGTTGATGTTAGGGTGGCTGTGAGTGTGCCACAAAACTCCAGTCTGGGTGACAGAGTGAGACCACGATTCAAAAAAATTTTTTTTGGTGATTCCAATTGACCAGCCACTTTCTTTTCCTTTTTTTTTTTTTTTTTTTTAAGAGATGAGGTCTCACCATGTTGTCCAAGCTAGTCTCAAACCAGTGGGCTCAGATGATCCTCTCACCTCTGCCTCCCAAAGTGCTAGGATTACAGGCATGAGTCACTGTGCTTGGCTAGTAACGTGTGATCAGTCACTTTCTTACAGAAAAAGGAAATTACCTCTCCAAGAAGCGACCAGAAACTGCCTCTATACTGCCTCCTTGAATATGCCCAAACTGGGCCATAAGACAGTAATAACACAGAATGAAAGAAAAAGAGACCATTTTGTAAAATAGCCAAATGGAAACTCTATAAACTGAACAACTATACTGCATTGAAAATGAATATTAAGTACTACTCTATTCAATAATATGGGTAAATCCCACAAACATAATATTGAGTGAAAGCAAGTGCACAAGGGGTACATACTATATACTTTCATTTATTGAAAGTACAAAAACAGGAAAAGCTAATCTATGCTATTAGAAGTCAAGAAAGTGACTACTCTTGGAGGACACTGGAGTCAAGGGTGCATAAAGGGAGATTCAGGAGTACCAGTAATATTCTGCTTCTTGATCTGGGTTATGAGTGTGTGTTCATTTTGTGAAAATGTATCTAGTTACATATGTGTACTTTTTATTATGTTTTCTAGACTTCAATGAAAAAGTTAAAAAACAAAAATTAAATTCTCTTGGCACGACAATTTCAAATTGGTTGCAGTCTTATAAGACACAATGAACCCAAAACCAAAGAACTTCTGCCAACCTAAACAGATTCAATATAGCTGTGCCCTATGAGAGATTTAGTACCAACTTGGGAATGGATAGAATAACATTTCATGCTAAATAGAGGCTACCAAGAGGTATCCTGAGCCAGACTCTCTCAATGAGGATCCCAAGACTGCCTGTTTCTAGTGCAAAAACCACAGCCATTCAGGAATGAATTAAATGGATTAAAATTTTAGAATGATTCTAGGCTGGATATAATCCTGTGATTCTGTTAAATCTTACAACTGTATTTCTCCAAAGAGCTAGACAAAACATCCAATGTGGGAACTCAGGGAGACATTAGTTACATGTGATTATCTTGTTTTGAGTAAAGTTAAAGACTAAAGAGGAGTTGTCCTCAACACAGCATCAGTCACCTCCCTCACCACACACCAAGCACCATGGCTGGTTCTGGGCACGTTACCTGGCATCAGCCTGCAAGGCAGAGATGACTGCGCACTTTACCAGTGAAGAAACACAGGCTAAGAACTCTGCTCAGTATTTGTTAGAAAGTGTGATTTGACCCCAACATTGCCTGCAGCCCTAGAAGGCAGGCTCTTGCCACACTCTCACACTGCTTCTCAAATGCCCCAGAGGTGTCTCTAAGAGTGTTCTAGGAAGAGCACCCCCATTCCAAGTGTCTGGGTTAATCTTGTTCCCTTGCTTCCTTGCATCCCTTGTGTCATAAGGAAAGCATCCAGGTCAACTTCAGTTAACAACTTTCTATCTGCCATGTGACCTCAGTGTGGAAGCCAACAGCCCAGTGGGGAAAGGGAACTGAGGCCCAGTGTAGCCTCAGGCTTTGGCAACAGAAAGATCTGGGTTTGGGTCTCAACTCTGAGTTCCTGTAACCCTTAACCTCTCCCTTGCAATTCACTGGCCTACCCTGCAGGGGAGCATGGTAACTGCGGGACACACACACACACACACACACACACACACCCCAGGAACGCAAGAGGGACCCGCAGATTTCAGTGAAAGTGGGCTCCTCCTTTTCCTGCCCTGACTCCAATCCTGCCTCTGGTTACTCACTCATCTGAGACTCTCACTTGAGGTGTCATGAACTCTTCTCCCAGCTGAAGGCCAAGTCAGAGGGAAGGGAAAGGAGACCTGGACCTATAATTTTATTTTTGGAACTGTAAAAGAGGATCTTGGTTTTAAAACAGAGACTGCATGCAGACAGCAAAGTCAGACAGAAAAGTCATTTTTGCTTGGCAGGAACACAAAACACATCCTTCCAGACTAAGATGCTTCCCCATGGGGAAGGGCTCAGATTTTCCCAATCTTTTTCTTTTTCTTTTCTTGAGTCTCACTCTGTCACCCAAGCTGGAATGCAGTGGCATGATCATGGCTCACCACAGCCTCAACCTCCCGGGTTCAAGTGATCCTCCTGCCTCAGCTTCCCAAGTAGCTGGGACTAGGGGAATGTGCCACTATGCCCGGCTAACTTTTTAATTTTTTTGTAGAGACGAAGTCTTGCTATGTTGCCCAGGCTGGTCTCGAACTCCTGGGCTCAAGCAATCCTCCAAACTTGACCTCCAAAGTGCCGTGATTACAGGTGTGAGCTACCACACTAAGCCCTTTATTTTGAGAAGGTAAGAATTTTTTTTTTAAGTTGAAGTCTTACTCTGTCACCCAGGCTGCAGTACAGTGGCACTATCACAGTTCATTGAAGCCTTGACCTCCTGGGCTCAAGCAATCCAACCATCTCGGCCTTCTGAGTAGCTGGGACGACCACGCCCAGCTAACTTTTTTATTTTTTGTAAAGATGAAGCCACACTATGCTGCCTTGGCTAGACTCAAACTCCTAGGTCAAAGTAATCCTCCTGCTTTTGACCATCCAAGTGCTAGGATTAAAGGCATGAGACACCACGCCCAGTCAGAGGTAAGACTTTTAAAGGGAGAAACATTAGACAATGTCTGAAGTCCTTAAGACCCCAACAGTCTGGGCTTCAAAACAGATTTGTCACAAAGAGTGCAGGTAGGGGTAGCTCCAGGGAGTCAGTTGACACTCATGGGGAAAGTGAAGAGCCACGTTTCCTTGCTCTGCACTGACCATTGTGCCAAACAGACAAGGGCTAAGCCCTCTGCTGGGGGAGAACTCTGGTGGGCAGTGAGAGCAGGTGAGCAATGGGCCCCAGAGGATTTTGCCACAGGGCTGCCCAGGAGGCTGTGGCCACACCCACAAGCCCTCAGTGGGTGTCTGGGTGTAAACACTCTGGAAAGCTCTCATAGGAGTGGTGATGCAGGAGCAAGTACTAGGCGTGAATTTCTCTTCAGAGGGAGAAAAGAGTTTTGAGTGAAGAAATTGGGTGGAAGGCTGGGTCCTTTTTTTTTTTTTAAATCGGAATCTGTCGCCCAGGCTGGAGTGCAGTGGTATGCTCACTGCCACCACAGCCTCAACCTGCTGGGCTCAGATGATCCTTCCACCTCAACCTTCCAAGGAGCAGGAACCATAGGTGTGCACTACCACTTCCAGCTAATTTTTTATTTATTGTAGAGACGAGGTCTCACCAAGTTACCCAGGTTGGTCTCGAACCCCTGAATTCAGGCAATCTTCTTGCCTCTGCCTCCCAAAGTGTTGGGATTACATGCGTGAGCCACTGCGCCCATCTGGATCTAGGATCTTACTTCTTTTAAGCTTTTATCTTATGAGACTGACACAAGCTGAGAATCAGGAAAGTCACCCTTGAGGTAATCAATGCTGACTCAGGAGAAACGACAAAACTGGCCAAAGAAGAACAGAGGTAGGTGAGTACGGAGTCGAGGGAACATGTAGTCCCCACGTCTAGGAGCAGAGCCCTGGGCTGGGCTCCCAACTGTACTCCCAGTCATGTGACCCAGGTGGAACGCAGCATCCCTGGCCTCCTGACCCTTAGATCTGAAAAGCAGAGAGGCATGACCAAACAAAAATCTTTCAAGTTTTCCTACAAACCAAAAGCACCAAGTTTGGACAGGCAGCAGATCCATGTTTAGTAAAGACCTGTTGATGGTAGAGGAGCTGATGGAAGGTACTGCTCCTTCCCTGGTGAGACCCACACCCAAGTCACTGATATCCAGACCCCAGGAGGGAGGTCCTTTGGCCACATCAGCACAGATGCTGTTGAGGGCAATGCCCAGGCTGAGCCTACAGCCATCTCCATGACAACCCACCAGGTTTGGAAGGCAACAGGCCCCCACCTGGGGATACCAGGCCTGTCTCTAGGTTCCAGCCTCACCACCGGCTCTTCCTACTCACCTGTGTGAGGTACGCATGTCCACGGGCCCGTCGCCCACCAGCCCTTCACCTCTGCCCGTGGCTGTGACCTCTGCTGCCCTCAACAATCCTTGGGCTGGGCCTGCTCCTGGCTCAGGTGTCAGCCTCATATCTCCATCAGTGTTTAAGTCTGAAGCCAACAATCCTCTCTCCATTTTTATTTTCTTGCTCTCCACATCGTCCTCCGTTGAGTCCCGTTCAAGAGCACGTTTCTGACTCCGTGTTCGGCATGCTTCTTCGGTCATTCTGAACTTTATAGGGAGGAGAAGACAAAGGACTTTAACTGGGTGCAACAAAGTTGCGCAACTTTGCAGAGGGTTCGTTTTGAGTGTTTTCCTCCCTGTGTAACAATGGCAGAAGTAGGAACTACAGGCGCAGGGCCCACTCAAGCAGTCCCGGGACCCTCCTTCATTGCTTTGGGGAAGGTTTGGCAGAAGAGTGGTCATGGTCTCCACAGTGTGGCGGAGCATCTAGGGAGCCAAGCTACGCCCTGCCCCCAGGGAGCTGGACAGGAACACCGAAGGTGGCTGCTTTATCAGAAAGAAAAGGAATGCTGCACACTCCAGACTAAGAACACACAGAGGACAGCTGTACTGGAGGTGAGCTACCTGCCTGTGGGATTCGAGCACAAGCACTGTCTGGAATCCAGGAAGGGGGTGACTGCACTGTCCCTGGGCAGGATCAGGGCTCAGGGCCAGCCCTGCACTGCAGTGATTCAGGTTGACCCCTGCCTCTCCCCTTCAGTGAAGTCTCCCTGCTCACCTCCAGGGGAGTGGAGGGGGAGGGTCACATTAACCCTTTGGTTGCCGGTGAGGTACACTTTGAGTAGGGTGAGGCCTGGCCCATCAATGTGCCACCGCCCTGTACCTGCAGCACACACATATCTTGATTTAAAGAAGAAAGAAAAAGAAGAAAAAAAGAGCTGAGTCAGTTTTTGATCCCATGACATCACTGGGCTCCACATGACCCTTCCCAGGATTCAGTCTGAGAGACAAAGCACTTTCCAGAAAACCAGTCTGAACCGGTTCCAGACAACAAGCTGAAGTGTTGTTAACCCTCACAGAGACAGGACGACAGCACAGCGATGTCTGTCTGCAGGGAGGCGGCTGGCATTCCACAGCAGGGTCTGGGACAGGAGTGCTCTTAAAGGGGCCGCTCCAAGCCCTGGCCTTGACATCCAAGAGGACAGGGTAAGAAACTGAGACTGGGAGAGTCAGGGTCTTCAGAAAACACCCAGCATCTACTAGGGGGCAAAAAGGAAAGGTAGTGACCAAGCTTTAGTAGAATTCTCTAAGTGTCACAGTTTTCCACAGGACAGCTGGCACCAACTTGGGCCTTGCAGAGAACCCCACTCACACCTGTGGCATGCTCCATAATGAAGCCCTCTGGCTCTGTGTCCTTGCAGGCAGGGCACCCACCTTCCCAGCACCTGCTTCCTCACTGGCATGGCAAACACCCTGGGATGCACATCATAGACAGGGACAGGTACTCTCAGTTCCAAAGGCCACCTTCTGGGACTGGGGACAGCACAAGGCAACACGAGGGTCCTGTCACCATACATGGGACACGCGCCCAAGTTGACTCACCTGCAACCTCTTTAAAGGAGCCCATTTCACAAGTGAGCAACAGAGTGAGGCCCTGCCCAAATGAGCTCTTTAGTGCACTAGACTTGAAAGGAAGGAAAATGACAGCACTTCATTCCCCTGGAGCCAGAGGGAGAGTGGCCATGTGCACAAGTGTCAGGCCAGCAAAAGCCAACCAACAGGGTTAAACTGAGCAGGTCCCGCCACAGCCACGTCACTCCTGGGGTGTTCCTCAGACCCAAGACAGCTCTGGGCTCCCTACCGCATCTTAGGGGAAGGCAGGGCCAAAAACAGCTCTCTAGTCACCCCTACCAGGTGCCATGGTTGACCCCTAATATATCAGGCTGGGGGAGAGAGGGAAGGAAATCCTAACTCTCATGGCACAGGCCGCCTCCCAAACCCCCAACCCTCCCAGCATCCCAGCCTGCATCTACCACCTACCCCACACCAACTGCTTGTTCACAGGCCGCCCACCCAACACCCCTATCCCTTCAGTCTCACCCAGCTACCCCCCCCAGCTCCTCTTCTATACGCAGCTGCTTCACTTCCTGTCTGGAGGTCGTGTCCTTACCACTCCAGAGAGAGGTAAGGAATGCCCTGATGCCCCTCTTAGCTTAAAGTTGTATGGTCTCTGTCTGTCCTCTGACATGCTTTAGCCACAAACCCTGTCCAACCTGCTCACCATCCTGCCTCCCATGAGAATGCAGATAAATCTCTGTCCTCAGAATATCAGTCACCCTCCCCCCCATTCTATTCTGATTGTGGGAGGGATGAGACATTTCTCCTTCCAGCACTGCCCGAAGCAAGACAGCCCAGGACTGGACAAGGGAAGCCATTTTGGCAGCTGCCTTGGACAGCAGGTAAAGGTACCGGTAGACCTGGGGCAGAGACGATCCTACCTAGGTGGGAGAGGGATACTGAGCAGGGCCCGCCACGGCCACGTCACTCTAGGGAGAGCAACTCGGACAAGGAGGGCCCCACTGGAGTCGGGGGGCATTCTGTCCCTAAGGGTGAAGCTCCCAGTCTGGCTTGATACTTACTGTGGGGGGAGGGGGAGGAAAAGAAGTCCCAGGTGGACAAGAACACAGCCTCACCCCCATGACGCTGCACCTTTCCCTGGGACTCACAGACCATCCCCCAAGCTCCCCACGCTGCCCCTGCTCCAGATAGCGCAGCCTCCAGCACTGTAAGCCCTGGGCTCCGTTTCATGAAACTCGTCCAAACGCCAGACCTTTTGTGAAGTCCTCCCAGCGACTCCAGCTGACCATCAGTGAGGCCATGCTTGAGAGATCGTACTTCACATCACTGTGGTAGCATGAGAGGCCTCCCTAAGGGCACGAAGGGGCCGGGGCAGCGCAGGGCCTCAGCTGCCCCACAGAACTGCCCTTCCAGCCCCCGAGACCCCTTGAGCTGCTGGTCACGGTGGTTGGTCAGGGTCCACAGCAGAGGGCCTGCAGGCACAGGATCAATGTGCAGTGTCAGGGCAGCTCATAACGAAGCCGAAGGCCTGGAACTCTGCCAAACCCAGGCCCAGAACTGGCGCCGGCCTGGAACTCTGCCAAACCCAGGCCCAGCACTGACGGCCGGCGCACAGTGCCTGCCTGCCCCGGCCTGTGCCTTGCTGATGCCGGCCACTACTGGGGTGGGGCCTGCCACCCCCCCACCCCGGGAAGGACAGGCGCAGCGGGGAGGGGCGGGGCAAGCCGCGCGGGTGCAGGGCGCTCCCAGGACCAGAGCCTACTCCACAGTCATCCGAATGGCTTGGGCTGTTACTGGCCACGCGCCCGCCGTCACAGACCATGTGCTCTCCGAGAAGGCCGGATCTGTAGGGTAAGGAGTAGACCTTCATTCTCCAGGCAGACAGGACCCGTACCACCCACCCCCATCCTACCTCAGGGCCAGTGGTCACCACACAGTAGGCACAGACCCTGGAGCCAAGGTGTCAGGAAGAAAGAAATATGACAGATGACTTCGGAAAAGGGCAGTATGGGGGTGCAGTGAAATACTCCACAAAAAGCAAGTGAAGAGGCTTGATTGCCACCAACTGGCAAATCAGGACTTATTTCAAAATTCCCATAAGAAAGGAAGTAGTAGGGGAAAGCTGTCCAGCAACAGAAGCTGTACCCAAACCAGTGCAGGAACTGGCGCCACATGGGAGCAGCCCCCACTCTGAGATCCTATGCTGGCTGCTGCCTGCTGAGTAGAAATTCCAACAGCAATGCACCCATTTTAAAGACAAGAGCACTGAGGCCTCCAGGACCACCTTGCTACTCCAGGCACAAGACCAGAACTCAGACAGCCTGAACCCTTCCTTCTCGCTCTTACCACTCACCCAAGGCCAGGCCTCAGGTCCTGCAGCAGAGAAAGACCAGCATGAGCCTCCTCTGCCACATCCCCCATCCACTGAGCGGGCAGGTGGTGGGGACACAGCCCAGGCATTTCTCAGCTGGGGGTCAAGAAGGGCAAGTTCCAGCCATACTAGAGACCTACAGCAGCAAAGCTTGGATACCATGAAGAGTACCAGCCTCAGGACACTGACACTGGGGCTTTGGGACAGAGGCAAATGCTGCTTTATCTTAGTAAAATGCCAGCATACAATCGGCATGAGAGCCTCAAGCAGAAAACGTATTCTAAAACAATTCCAAAAGGCTGAGGGATGCTGGGCAAGAACCAAGAGAAGGCACCCAGTGCAGGTCTGACATACCGAGCCAGTTATTGCCTCTCAATAATTAAAAAAAGGTAAACAGACATGAGCTAAAGCCAAAACCATGAGGTCTTCCAGCTAATACTAGACACCATAAAAGACTATCTACACTATACTGTCATGCCATACTAGCAGCAATACTACTACTAACACTCCCATTTAGACATGAGGAAGGTGAGGCTTGGCAGCAGGTGGCTGAGGTACTTGGCAGAAGCGACAGGACTGTTATTCTCAATGGTGGACTTAGGCGCCTTCCTGTCTCACCCAAAGGCAAACCCACTGAGACCTGACTACGGGCAACTATGGGCCAGAGAGTCTGAGGTTAGTACTGAATGAGATGGAGGGAATATCCCCATGCTGGGAAAGAAGTAAAATGAAAGAGGCTGTCAGGTGACAGTGCTGTGGGGACCCAAGGCAGAGCACAGAGGTGGTCACAGTATGCTGGTAGGAAGCAGAGTTCAAGCCAGAGGGGCAGAATTTAACTCTTCTAAAGAATCCTCTGGCTGAAGGACACATGGGGGGAGGGTTGGGGGGAGCAAAGGAAGCGTGGCTCAGATCAGGGAAGGGGCCAGCATGGGGGGGCCACATGAGCACTCAGGAAGAGAGGGCTGCTTTGTTCTGTTTTTACTGAGCAACTGGAGAGGTGGGATTGACTTTGTTGAGATGGGGAAGGAGCAGACTTGGAGGAAGATCAGGCATATAAGTTCGGATATGCTAAATGTGAGGCATCTATGAGAACCACGTGAAGAGCTGAGGAGTTAGAGCCCTGCCAGGAGCAGCCACTGTCCTCAGGGCACCTGAGGCGCCTCTTCCTGTCAGGAAGGAGGAAGGGCCTATGAAGCAACCAGGGCTGAGTCAGATGATGACAGGGTCCAGGCACCAGCCTCACTAGCTGCAGTTGACTGAGCCCAACACTCAGGACACACAGGCCCCTCAGGCAGGCAGCCCATTGGGCCTGCACCCAGCTCCCTCCTCCAGAGTACCCCATGGGCCCACCCTCCATGCGCAGCTGTGTCACTTGTCACCAAAGACACCCTCTTCTCCTAACTGGACCCAGGAACCCCACCCACTCTTCTCGAGGCAGCACAGCCCAAGAAGCCTCAAAAACACATCCTTAATCCACACTCCTCTGGTGGCTCCTCATCTTCTTAAGACCCAAACCCAAGGGCCTCAATGTGGCCCAGGAGCACCTTGGGAGGTCAGGGAGAGAATGGCTAAGCTAAGTGCTGGCTGTGACGGCTCCTGCCTGCCAGGCACACATCTTCCCATGCAGAACAGACACCTCAATCTGCTCAGGGCCCTGGCCTGAGCCACTTCCTGATGCACATCTCTGAGCACAGAGCGGCTAGGACTCGGTCCGGAGGGAACCCACACCAAAAATGTCAGCTCTTGACTTTCAAACGTCAAACCTTGTTAAAGCCAAGTGCAAGGGATACGATTTAACTTGGAAGACAGAAAGATGATCCAAGCAGCCAGCCTCCACTACCAAACACAGCAGAGGACAGACTGAGCCTCAGCTCCGTCAAGCAATCACCAGCTGGCCGAGAAAGCTTGTCAATCAATCCCTAAACCTCAGTTTCTCCATCCCTACTTCACAGACAATGCTATGTGAAGATACATGGAGTGATTTTGGAAACAGCCTGAAGGAGAAAAAGCAAATCACAGAATAGTATCGTTTTAAACCATTCATATGGTCTTAAAAAAATGCTTATGGGGGGGAAAAAAACAACAACAAAGAAATGTTAGTAAAAGCAAAACTAAAAGGAACTGGACCAAAATCAGCAGTAGTCATCTCTGAAGAGTGGATTCTGAAACTTTCACTTACTGTAGTAAACATTTCTATACTTTTTGAATTCTGTCTTTTAATACTGACGATGACTCAGTTTTGCACGCAAAGAAAACAAAGATTAAAAAAGGAAACTAGGCATAGCAAAGGCCCACCTGCTAAGGCTGAAAATTAAAAGTCCAAATGTGAAGCCAGTTTCGGGCTCTGCAGCATGCACCAGTAGTCCCAGCACTTTGAGAAGTTGAGACAGGAGGATCGCTTGAGGCCAGTTCGAGGCCAACCTGGACAACACAGCAAGACTCAGTCACTGAAGAATAAAAGTACAAGGGCTGGTGGAAGAGAGTGATACATACAGCACCCAGGCAGAAGGCTTCCCAGGGCAGAAGCTCCACAGACAGACAGGGTGGGGGACAGGAGACTGGCTCCTGCAACAGGTAGCCAAGATAAACATAAACCTCCAGTGGGCCAAGAAAGGATGCCACTGCCCTTTCCACAGTGTTCATCAACAATACCCTCACAGCTTGAAAACCCACCTCTGTGTCATATGCTAGAGATTCTCAAAGTCTAAGCAGGCAATCCAAACCCCTCACTCATCTCCACAGCCTACCATCTGCACAAGTCACTAGCCTCCCTATGGTGACCACCAGGCCAGTGTCCCTCACCAAGACTCGAACAGGGTCCATGCACACCATTCTGCAGCACAGTCTTTCCTGGCTGGACACTGAATTCTTCGATGGCAGAAACTTCTTCCCATTCATCTCTATTTTCAGTGTGGAACAAACAGTATGGACTGTATATGTGCTACTGTGTTAAGCCCACATTTTTTGTAAATTAACCTCATGAAGTGTGTGCGTCCTGAGGTTGCCCCATAGAGCAAAGAGACACAAACAAGTACTTTCACTAAAAACTCCTGCACTCTGAAACTCTGGAAGGTGTGGGGACTGAAATGGCACCTCCCAGACTGAGGCCAAGGCGGGAACACAAATACAGGGAGACGTTCCAGGCAGGGGAACAGCATGAGCCAAGCCGGTGAGCAGGAAGGGTCTCAGACCAAGGAAGGGGAGGCTGTGAGCCCTGTGCTAGAAGGCTTTCTCAGAAGGAGAAGAAAAGCCTTACTACTCACTGACTGAAGTTGAGCTCTTACCCCTCGACGGCCTGAAGAGTGAAGATCCATGTTCTTTCACACATCATCAGGATGGGCCCCTGGCCCAGACACCTGACTAGGAGCTCCCTGGGCCTTTAAAGACTCCAGACTGAGAGTCTCTCCCCTGCAGTGGTCCTAGGACATGACAAGCAGTGGGGTGATTCATTCACAGAGGCTCACACATGCCAGGGTGACCACACAGAAAACCTCAGTGAGTTGAAGACAGGCATGTCACCCCAAAAGGTGAAGGAAATTGAAGTCCAGCTGGATCTGGAACCTGGATCCACCACTTCTGTCGACCTCTCCACTCCAGCAAGCCACCAACTGCAGAACATCCCACTGTATAGTCCCAAGATGCCGTCTGTTAATCACATTTAAACTATTGGCTTTTACCTGAAATAACACGTACATGGTGGCTCCAAGTGACGCATGCACATACACAAGTGAGGAAGAAGAGGATAGAGTGGGACTGAACCAAGGTTTACCATATGACTAGAAGGGATGAGCCCTCCACCCCGTCCCAGCAGAGTACTCAGAATGTCCCAACAGCTCCGTGACAGCAGGGATATCTCCTTAATGGGGTGTCCCTAGTCCCGGGAGAACACCAGTCACACAGTAGGTGCACTGTAAATACTGGATGCATGAACAGATGTAGGTTTCAGAGAGAAAAGTGCTGAGTGGGGGGACTGTATCGGGGACTGCATCAGACACTTCAGACCCCCTTTCAACATTGGGACCCTCAGACTCCAACCTACGTTTATGCCTTTGTAGTTAACAGAAATGTGAGGCCTTCTTACTTTTAAGGGCAAAACTCCTAACACCAACTGAGCCTTTAACCCCGGAGAGTCACTTTGGATGAGCCTCACAATCACCTGTGAGTTGAATACCATCACCAGCCTCCATTATGCAGATGAAGAAACCGAGGCACAAAAGGGTCAGGTCACCCCTCAAACACCCCACCGACTACCCAGAGTCAGATCTCAAGGTTCCAAAGGACACAGGGAGCATTGCACCAATGGCAATTTGGGCTTGACCCCAAGCTCCCACCCCACAAGGTCCAGACAAGACATTAAATGACTATATGACTTTATGTCATGAGTGAGACCATGTCTTTTGGTGTTTGCTTCCAAAGGACAGCAAATTCTGCTGTAGGACAACATATGCAATGTTCCTGGAAACCCCAGGGGATGCAAAATCATGCAATAAAAACACAAAGCTTATGGGAATAATGAGGTCAAGGGCACAATACTCCCAAACTTCACCTGTGACATAAAGACAAGAACCCGATAAATGTGAGTACATAGTCAGTATAGCTGTACACATACTCAGCAGCTAAAAAATACACAAATGCTAGGCTGAGCATGATGGCTCACGCCTATGATTCCAACACTTTACGAGGACAAAGCAAAGGATTCCTTGAGTTCAGGAGTTCCAAGACCAGCCTGGGCAACATAATGAGACCCTGTTTCTACAAAAATGAAAAAACTAGCTGGGCGTGGTAGCATGTGCCTGTAGTCCTAACCTCAAATACAAGAGTTCAAGGCACCACTGCACTCCAGCCTGGATAACAAAGTGAGACTCCAATATCCTTAAAAGAAAGAAAAAAGCCGGGCACGGTGGTTCAAGCCTGTAATTCCAGCACTTTGGGAGGATGAGGTGAGGGGACTGCCTGAGCCCGTGGGTTGAGAACGACCTGGGCAACTTGGTGAGACCTCATCTCTGCAATAAATCAAAAAAATTAGCCAGACGTGGTAGCCCGTGCCTGTAGTTCCAGCTACTTGGAAGGCTGAGGCGGAAGGATCCCCAGAGCCCAGCAGGTTGACACTAGGGTGGCCATGAGTGTGTCACTGCACACTCCAGCCTGGGTGACAGAATGAGACCCCCAACTCAAAAAAAAAAAAGAGGCCGAGGCAAGAGGATTTCCTGAGTCCACAGGTTCGAGACCAGCCTGGGCAACTTGGTGAAACCTCGTCTCTACAATATATCAAAAAATTAGCTGGGCGTGGTAGCACATACCTGCAGTACGGGTACCTGGAAGGCTGAGACAGAAGGATTGCCTGAGCCCAGGAGGCCGATGCTGGGGTGGCTGTGAGCATACCATTGTACTCCAGCCTGGGAGACAGAATGAGACTCTGACTCAAAAAAATAAATAAATAAAAACCCACACACTCAAATACTGCCTACAGTCTGAACATCACGGGGGAGCACGGGGAAGACATGGTATTTGCTGTGGCCTGGGTAGGCTCTGGTTTCCAGTTACCGCTAAGTGCTGGGAGGGGACTGCCTGACCCAGGAGAGGGATAGGTTGGCCCATAACACATGGGGCCTTGAGAGGGCTTGGTGCATGTCTGAGGTGTGATATGTATTTTAATTTTATGCACTGTTAGGTGCTCTGTTAAGCTAGGAGCGACTTTCTGGATTCATCTTGTGCAAGAATGGGCAAGCTTTTTCTTAAAAGGATACAAAGTATTTTGGACACTGCAGGCCAGTCAGTCTCTGTCAAGAGTACTTGGCCCAGAGGTTCTGACAGTGTAGTTGTCCTTCAATATCCTGGAAGTTCCAGGACCCCACTGGATACCAAAATTCACAGATTCCCCAGTCCCTTATATAAAATGACATAGTATTTGCATATAACCTCCTGCACATCCTCCACTATAGTTTATTTTTCCTTCCTTCCCACTGTATTTATTTATTTAAATAGAGATGGGATCTCACTATATTGCCCAGGCTGGTCTTGATCCCCTGGCCTCAAGCGAATCTCCCACCCTGGCCTCCCTAAGTGCTGGGATTACAGGTGTGAGCCACCATGCCCAGCCACTCCCATATACTTTAATTTAAATCATCTCTAGATTACTTACAATACCTACTACAATGTAAATGCTTTGTAAATAGTTGTTATACGGTATTGTTTTATTTGCATTATTTTATATAACAATATATTATTTTTATTGTTTTTCCCCTCTAAATATTTTCTTTCTTTTTTTTTGAGATAGGGTCTCACTATGTTGGCCCAGGTCAGCCGCAAACTCTAGTTCTCAAGTGATCCTCACGTCTCAGCCTCCCAAGTAGCTGGTATCATAAGCATTCACCACCATGCCAGTTTCTTCTGAATATGTTTGATCCACAGTCAGCAGAACTCATGGAAATGGATGACTGACTGTACATACCTAAATGCGTGTGGTTGCATCCCAATGAGATTTATTTACCAAAATGGGCCACCAGTCTGCCAGCTATAGTTTTCTAAGCCCTACCCTGGTGTTTCTCCTGGATAAAACCACACATGACCAAACCCAAGATTTGTATATGCTCCAACTTCCCTAATACATCAATGGTGTTGAAACAAACCTACTTTTCCAAAACAAGCCTTAGAGCAGAACTAACTACAGAGAAAAGTGGGTTTCAAAAAAAGGACTCTAGTACATAATTTCAATCTGAGCCCAGGACTCAAGGTTAACTCTTTTGACAAGTCAGAAGAAATTTAGTTTCGTAAAGTGCCAAGTACAGACAAGACAGCTGCTGCAGGGTCAATTTTATACTGTCCTAAAAGCCCACACTTGGAACTCTCAAGATAAATAGATCCCTGCTAGAAGGCAATTATGGGCTATAAACTCTATTATGGCTGTGGATGAAACTTTAACCCAGTTACAAAAACAAGCGCTTCTCCAGAGCAGGTGCCCGGGCATCAGACCAAAGCCATAAGGAACAGCAAAGGGGCTGAGAAGGACCCAAGCCCCATAAGGAACAGCAAAGGGGCTGAGAAGGACCAAGAGGGCCCAGCCATGGGGCCTCACTAAGCGGAATGCTTTGGCTGGGGTGCAAAGTATGAATGGAACACACTAAAGTCAAGTTGCTGGGGGTCTGGGGACTCCAGGCTCACCAGATAATCAGACCTGGCCTTCAGCCTAGAGGGCTGGGGTACTGATGGGTCGTCCGTGCCAGGGAAACCCTGAGCAGAATGCTGTACCTAGTTGGAAAGGGACAACCATGAGGACAGGGTCCACACTACCCCTCCTGGCCCTGCTCTACCCCACTCCAGGGCACATCCTGGGCAGGCAGGCACCCTGCACCGCATCCTAGCACACAGAATGGGTCAGTCTCCTGGACCTGTATCCACTCACAGCAACACTGATCCAGAACCTTGACCCATTCTGTGTGGCAAGACATGGTGAAGGGTGCCTGCCTGCCCAGGACCTGCCCTGGAATGGGGTAGAGCAGGGGCCAGGAAGGATAGTGTGGACCCTGTCCTCATGGATGTTCCTTCCCAACCAGGTACCGCATTCTGCTCAGGTCTGTGAGTGGTGCATTTTATCTGCAGTTGCGGCTCCACAGCCTAGCCCCAGCCCTAGGGCCACAAGAGAGCAGTCAGAACCTGCCCAGAGACCCCCAGGGCCTTGGTCCTTCAATTCTGCACATGATTTCACCCCCAGCACGTGGTCACCTGCAAACTGTCCAGGTCACAATGGGAATCCCTTGACTTGGGGGCTGGACATGGGTTTTCTGTCTGATGTTAAGAGAGGGTGATACAGTTCACTGGTGGACAAGTGCTTTACACAATTGAGAGAGACGACCTACAAATTCTTCTGTCCTATTGAAGAGGCTGAGTCACTCGAAGGCTTTTCACAAGAGGGGCAGGCTCACTGTTGGTCCCTGACAGCCACGGCGAGGTTCTCAGTGCCTGAGCAGCAAGCTCTCAGCCTCTATGGGTTCTGGGGAAGCTGAGGGTGGTAAGAAGAGAGGGAAGGGGACAAGGAACACAGGGTGACTTAGGAGCATCTGACCCTACAGGACAGACATCCTGTCAGCAAATGACAGACACAGGAAGCGGTAGTGCAACAGGCACCTTCCCAGTCATAAAGCACACCAGATACAGAGCAATACTGCACAACACACACTCTCACACTCGTACAGGGGCCCAAACAAAACCTGAACTTATTAAAAATTGTGTATTTATGTTACGTATTTACACTTCAGTAACCTCCAAAGTCCTCTCTGTTTGATGCAATACGCCTATCGAGACACTTTTTCTACTCTTCAGAACAGTTTTTGAACTCGTCCATTTTGATGCCTTTTAGTGCTTCTACCGTTTTTTGTTTCACTTCTTCCACATTGGCAAAACATTTCCCTTTGAGGACTTTTTTCATGGGCAAACAAAAAAAAGTCGCTGAGGGCAAGACCAGGTGAATAGGGAGGGTAAGGCATGGGGCTCATGCTGTTTTTTGGGCGAAAACTGCTAAGCACTCAGTGCGGTGTGGGCAGCTGCACTCATAAATCACCAATCATGAAATGGGCAAATGTGTTAAAAGAATCTCCCCCAAAAAACTCACTGAAGCCGAACGCAGAGTCTCACAACAATGCTAGCTGGTACACTGATGCTGATGGGTTCCTAGAACGCTTACCTAGTAGGGGAAGCCTATACTGTAAGAGATCTGCCCTCCAAAAGACATGTCTGGGTTTAGGGAGGTCCCCCCCCATACACACATATATACAGTTTTCATCTCCTCTCCCACTTTCTAGTCTTGCTCAATTATCTTAAAAGAAGACTTTCTTCTGTGTTCAATTCTGAGCAAAACAACAGCAATTCTCATGAGTGCTCAGGGTTGACACAGCTAGTGATCCATTTGTCTCAAGAATAAAGAAACCCCAAAGTATAGAAACGAGATCAGACACAAGGGCCAGAATCCCCAACTTGTGAAGGAGACCAAGACCCTGTGGAGTCTCACAGATTCCCACCTGCCTCCTCTGCTTCACCCACACATCCTCGGCCCAGCAATTCCTCACCCAGTTGGAGCAATATAATGTTTTCAAATCACTGGCACCACAAACTTCCTTACTGCTACTACTTCATGATTAAAAACACACGGTATATTTTAGCTTCCAGAGAAACCAAAAGAACTGACTGCTCTTTACTGCTGCTGATCTGGATGATGCAGGAACTCAGAAGGGAACTTCTGCAACAGGAAAAGCCTGCTCAGCACCTGGGACACCCTTTCTGGTTAATAGCCCGCCTAGTCCCACAGGACATGGATTGCTGGCAGGCTCCTCATGTCAGCAATCCCAGACAACAAAGACTCACCCTGTGCTAGACAGTGACCTCCTAGGGGCCAGTGATACTGGGGCGCCTCCTCTGGAGGGAAGGCAAATGGACAGCTCAGGTCCTCACCATTGCAGGAGCACAGACAGACCCAGAGAAGGATGGGAGATGCATGTGCAAATCACTATTACAAGCCAACACTGGAGGAGGAGAGGAAGAATCCAGAAATGCTTCATTTGAGTTAGGTCCAAGATTAGAATCTGGATTGGTAGAGATGGAAGAGGGAGGCAGAAATGGTGGCAGAAAAGGTGATGTGGCAGAAATATACCAAAGCGTGAAAAACAATCTCCAAAGAAAGTAGATAAAGCCAAATAAAAGCAGATTCAAATGTTTAACTTTTTTTTTTTTTTTTGAGTCGGAGTCTTACTCTGTCGCCTAGACTGGAGTGCAGTGGCTGCTCCCGGCCACCGCAGCCTCGACCTGCTGGGCTCCGATGA
>NW_007248748.1:77833-86546 GCF_000164805.1 Carlito syrichta
GCCCAGGCGGGTCTCAAACCCGCGGGCTCGGGCAATCCACTCACCTCAGCCTCCCAAAGGCACGGGATTACAGGCTGAGCCACCGAGCCCGGCCGCTTGACATTTTTAAATTCATTAGTAGGAGAAAGCATCCCAATAAAGAGAGGTCACCTGTATTCAGTTATATATACTGAAGACTAGTCCTCCTATGGTGGGGGTATGGGTGGCTTCTGATCATCCCTCAGCCTATGAGAATGACATGGGTAAGAAGCTTTAACAGGGTCCCAAACAACAGAGAAAGGGGCCACTGAGGGCTGTTAAACAATACAGAGGCGACTGCTTTTCTAAACTATGGTGTGGTCACATGGCTCTTTGAGTACTGGCCAGGCTATGTTTCCTAAGCTTTGGCCACCTCCTCTACCTTAGGGAGGTGAATCTCCCCCCCACCTCTAACTTACTTTTTATATAAACTATATCTTCCAATATGAAAAAAAAAAAAATAGAGGATGCACACCAAAAAGACACGAGTGCACACATGCAATTTAAATAAAGCACCTCCCCTCATACCACCAAACACATAAATGCATGCACTGAGCTCCCTGGACAGGGGCAACAGTGTGCCAGGTGCTCCCTAGCCAGTCCTTCCGGACAAAGATGCTATTTGTCAAGTGCCATATTCAGCTTGCACAGATGCAGAGTCAGAGGAGAGGCTAAATCCAGGAGCAGACTGCCTCCTCCTAAAGGGCACATGTGACAACCTAGGTGTGCCTGGCATGGTGCTGCTGAATGGCAGGATCACTTTCCAGGCGATCCACCCGAGACACTAACAACCTACCCAAGATAAACTGGTGGTTCTCACCACCAAATAAATCCGAGGAAAGGCTGACCAAGACATCCAGCCTATCATCTTCAGTACAAGTACTCCACTGAAATAATGCTTTTGGGATATACTTATTAAAAAATGAAACCCCAGCCGGGCTCGGTGACTCAGCCTGTAATCCCGCGCTTTGGGAGGCTGAGGTGAGTGGATTGCCCGAGCCCGCGGGTTTGAGACCCGCCTGGGCAGGCAAGACCTCATCTCTACAATAAAATCAAAAAATTAGCCGAGCGTGGTAGCATGCGCCTGTAATACCGGCTATTCAGAAGGCTGAGGCGGAAGGATCGTCGGAGCCCAGCAAGTCGAGGCTGCAGTGGCCAGGAGTGGCCACTGCATCCCAGTCTGGGTGACAGAGTGAGACTCCAACTCAAAAAAAAAAAGAAACCTTGCCAGGTACAATGGTACACCCCTGTAGTCCCAGCTACTTGGAGAGGCTGAGGAGGAAGGCTCATCCAAGTCCAGGAATTCAAGACCAGTCTGGGCAACATAGCAAGACCCTGTCTCAAAGAAATAAATACGAATCTAGATGGTCTACAAATTCCTAACCGCAAGTCACATCTAAGCACACAGTGGAACGCAGCGCTGGTAGCATCCCACTCCAACACTGTGTGCAGTGCAAAGCTGTTTTGGGGACAAGTTGTCTCTAGAAAATAAGACGGGCCACTGCTCTCAATAACAGCCAGCCCTCCCATGGTGTACACTGTCACTCACATTCACCACAGGGATGAGCAGGGTCAGCCTGTTCCCCAGACCTCAACCTCCTTCCCTGGAGTCATCTGGGGAAAAAACTTGGAGAAGTGTAGTTGCTATCTGGGAAGGTGGCATAGGGATTGTACTGTGATCTTTCCCTAGAACCAGTCAATCTCCTGAAAACTTCCAAAAAGAGAGAACAATGCTGACCACACACCGGCCACACAAAGGCCCCACGAGGACCCCAATTAGCTCCTTCTTCACAACAGCCCTGTGCCTTGGCCTGCATGCCCCTTCCCAGGAATATGAGATGAAAGCCTGTCTTTATCCCCAAGCTATACCAGATAACAGGAAACATCATGCTTAAACAGATCACAGGTTTACGGGAGAAAGGCAACAAGGGTCTTTAAAACCAACAGGACGACCTCGGTGGCTCAGCCTGTAATCCCAGGACTTTGGGAGGCTGAGGCGAGTGGATTGCCTGAGCCTTTGGTTTCGAGACCAGCCCGGGCAACATGGCAAGACCTCGTCTCTAGAATAAACAAATAAATAATTAGCTGGACATGGTAGTATGTGCCTGTAGTTCCAGCTACTTGTAAGGCTGAGGTGGACAGATTGCCGGAGCCCAGCAGGTTGATGCTGGGGTGGCCATGAACATGCCACTGCACTCCAGCCTGGGTGACAGAGTGAGACTCCAACTCGAAAAAAAACAAGCTCAGCCTGTAATCCAAGCACTTTGGGAGGCCAAGGCGAGTGAACTGCCTGAGTCCGCGGGTTGAAGACCCACCAGGACAACTTGGCAAGACCTCGTCTCTACAATAAATCAAAAATTAGCCGGGCATGGTAGCACATGCCCATAGTTCTGGCTACCTGGAAGGCTGAGGCAGAAGGATCGCCGAAGCCCAGCAGGTCAACGCTGCAGTGTGCGAGAACGTGCCACTGCACTCCAGTCTGGGCGACAGAGTGAGACTCCAACTCAAAAAAACCAAACCAAAACAAAACAACTGACAGCTCTGGAGATCAGCACCTGGCTTCTGTGTGGCATCTCAGAAGTGCTGAGCACCTAACGCTTCCCATCTGAGGCCGTGTTGGAAGCGGCCCCACGTGGGTGCCTGAGCTAACGCTGGCCGCGGCCTATGCAAGCCCAACCCTGAGGCCCCAGAGAAAGAAACAGATGCTGCTTGACAGACACACAACACAGAAACAAAGGTGCTGCCTGGAACAGTCTTAGCCCTCACAGGTAGTAACCAGAGTCCTGGCTGTGGGATGTCACCGTGGGGCTGGCTGGCCTCATTCCTCTTGCATAGGAAGAGGACTACCCTCTGTCCATTTCCAGGGGCCTCCTGGGCTGAGAGCCCTTACAGCCGATGAAGTGTTACGCCTGCCATTTCCACACCATCTGCTACATGCCCATCGGGTGTCACATCACAAAATGGGAGGCCTTAACCCTTCCAGATCACACGCTCTCAGGGCGGGGCCTGGCTGCAGCCCTGACCACCAGTTCCATCAAGGCCTGTGGCTGGAAACGGCAAGGAAGCTTTGCCCAGAAAATTCCAGGAAGGGCCAAAAGCGCTTTTTTAGCTCCCTGGAAGGCAACAATGAGTGGAAAGTAAAAGAACCAAGTATTCATCTCTTGTCATTTTCATTAGGGCACCCAGCAAGATGGTGATGTATCATCAGGATTCCCTCCCTGTCCAGGCTCTGTGTCAAGCTCCTCCCTGTAGGCATCCTGCAGCACAACAGCCGCAGGGAGATCATAGCCAGGAAACCTACTTCTAGGACGAAACGCTCCTGGTGTCTCCACACAGTCCTCATAGCGCTTCCTGGGACAGAAATCCTACCTCTACCCTTCAGCCTATAAGGGAAATCTTACCCCTTAAGGGTAGGAGGAAGCCAGGCTCAGTGGCTCAGCCTGTAATTCCGCTCTTTGGGAGGCTGAAGTGAGTGGATTGCCTGAGCCCGTGGGTTCAAGACCCGCCTGGGCAACTTGGCGAGACCTCATCTCTACAATACATCAAAAATTAGCCGAGCGTGGTAGCACGTACCTGTAATTTCAGCTACTTGGCTGAGGCGGAAGGCTCGCTAGAGCCCAGCAGGTCGAGCCTGTGGTGGCTGGGAGCGGCCACTGCACTCCAGTCTGGTTGACAGAGACTCCAACTCAAAAAAAAAAAAAAAAAAGAAAAAGGGTAGGAGGGGATCTAAATATAAACACCTAGGCCTACAGCAACCTCTGGGCAACAGCTGAGTTGTCCCAAGAGGTGTACAGACAGGGAAGGCCTCACATCAATGCTCCTTTGGTAAATAAAGTAGAGGGTCAGCTGCAGAGATTCACACCTGTAATCCCAGCACTCTGGGAGGCTGAGACAGGAGGACTGCTTGAACCAATGAGTTTGAGACCAGCCTAGGAAACATAGTGAGAGTCCATCTCCACAAAAAAGTTTTTAAAAATTAGTCAGGCAGGCTGGGCACTGTGGCTCACGTCTATAATCCTAGCACTCTGGCCTGGGAGGCTGAGCTGAGAGGACTGCCTGAGCCAATGGTTTGAGACCAGCATGGACAACCTGGCAAGACCTCATCTCTACAATAAATCAAAAAATTAGCCGAGCATGGCAGCACGTGCCTGTAGTTCCAGCTACTTGGAAGGCTGAGGTGAAAGGATTGCCTGAGCTCAGCAGGTCAAGGTTGCGGTGGCCAGCAACGTGCCACTGCATTCAAGCCTGGATGACAGAGTGAGACTCTGACTCAAAAAAAAAAAAATTTTGCCAGACATGGTACTGTGCACCTATAATCCCAGCTACTTGGGAGACCGAGGAGGGATTATTACTTGATCCCAGGAGTTCAAGGCTGCAGTGAGCCAAGACCATGTCATAGCACTCAAGTCTGGGCCACTGAGTGAGACACTGACGCAAATAATAAGGTAGAACAAAGCTCCCACCCTGGCCAGGAGGTCCTGTCAACTGCTCAGACCTGTCCCCAGCCATTGCCTCCCCTTCCCTATTCTCCCAGCTCAGGCCACACTGACATCCTGATTGACAGCTCACTCCTGTCTCAGGGCCTTTGCACCTCTGATCCACTGCCTGGAGGGCTCCCTCCCAAGGCCTCAGCTAATGAGCAAGCGACATGTAACTCCCTTTCCTCGCAAATGCCACTCAGTGGGTCTCTACTTCCTTTCCTGCTTCACTACTCAGCATTCTATCTATTCACTCGTCTCTCTGTGTGCTTCCATTCCCATGAGATCAAGGGACACCTCTCTATTCACCCGAGGGCCTGTGCCAGCATGATTCTTGGCACAGAAGGGGCACTCCATACACATCTGTCCAACAGACAAGAAAAAGTACTTTCAGAACTCCCAGCTATCACCTCTCCCACCCCCTTCCTGGTTAAGTAAGAGAAAATGTCTTAGCCGGGCTCAGTGGCTCAGCCTGTAATCCCGCGCCTTTGGGAGGCTGAGGTGAGTGAATTGCCTGAGCCCGTGGGTTCGAGACCCGCCTGGGCAGCGACACCTCATCTCTACAATAAATCAGAAAACATCAGCCGGGCGTGGTAGCGCATGCCTGTAGTTCCGGCTACTTGGAAGGCTGAGGCGGAAGGATCGCCGGAGCCCAGCGGGTCAAGGCTGCGGTGGCCGGGAGCGGCCACTGCACTCTAGTCTGGGTGACAGAGTGAGACTCCAACTCAAAAAAACAAAAAAAACAAAAAGAAAATGTCTTCATGTCAACAGAAAAGATAATGATCAAAAACAATCATATATAAAACTCAACTCAAAATGGACCAAAGACCCAAATATATTAAAAGCTAAATCTAGAAAATTATTTGAACATAGGAATAAAATTTCATGACCTTGGATTTTTGGCAATAGATTCTTTTTATGATACCAAAAACACAGTATCAAAAAAAAATCAAATTATAAAATCTTTTGAGCATCAAAGAACACTATAGAGTGAAAAAACCACCTACAGAATGGGAAAAAAATATCAGCAATCGCATACCTGATATGGGTCCTAGACCCATATGTCCAGAACATACAAAGAATTCTTACAATGGCCAGGTGTGGTGGCTCACACCTGTAATCCCAACATTCTGGGAGGCCAGCATAGGAGGACAGCTTGAGCCCCGGAGTTTAAGAACAGCCTAGGCAACAGAGCAAGACCTTACCTCTATAAAAAAATCAAAAATTATCCAGGCATGGTGGTGTTCACCTGCAGCTCCAGCTACTTGGGAGGCTGGGGTTGGACAGGAAGATCACCTGAGCCCAGGCGGTTGAGGCTCCAGCCTGGGTGACAGAGTGAGACCTGACTCAAAAAGTAAAAACTAAAAATTCTATTATGCCAGGCATGGTGGCTCACACCTATAATCCCAGTACTTTGAAAGACTTGGGAAGCAGAGGCAAGAGGACTGTCTGAAACCAGGGATTCAAGACCAGTCTGGGCAACTTGGCAAGACCTGTCTTTACAATAAACCAAAAAAAAAAAAAAGCCAGGCATGATGGTATGTACCTTTAGTTCCAGCTACTTGGAAGGCTGAAGTGAAAGGATTTCCTGAGTTCAGCAGCTTGAGGCTGTGGTAGCTGTGAGCATGCCACTGCACTCCAGCTCGGATAAGAGTAAGACTCAGATTCAAAAAAAAAAAATTCTTATAACTCAACAACAAAAAGACAAGCAACCAAATTCAAAAGTGGGCAAAGGACCTGAACAGATATTTATCTAAAAAAGAGAAGACAGCCGGGTTCAGTGGCTCAGCCTGTAATCCCGTGCCTTGAGAGGCTGAGGTGAGTGGATTGCCTGAGCCCGCGGGTTCGAGACCCGCCTGTGCAACTTGGCAAGACTCATATCTACAATAAATTTTTTAAAATTAGCCAGGCATGGTAGCGCGCACCTGTAGTTCCAGCTACTTGGAAGGCTGAGGTGGAAGGATCGCCGGAGCCCAGCAGGTCGAGGCTGCGGTGGCCGGGAGCTGCCACTGCACTCCAGTCTGGGCGACAGAGTGAGACTCCAACTCAAAAAAAAGAGAGAGACAAATGACCAATAAGCACATGGAAAAATATTCAATACCATTAGTCATTAGGCGAACGCAAATCAAAATCACAGTGGAAACCACCTTCACACGTTAGGATGGCTATAATCAAAAAAGAGAAAACGTGTTGGTGAGGATGTGGAGAAATTAGAACCCTTGTATACTGCTGTGGGGGGCGGGGGTGTGCAAAACGGTAGAGTAATGTAGAAAACATTCTGGCAGTTCCTATAATCCAGGGCTGTGATAGTGCTACCCAAAAGAACTGAATACAGGTGTTCAAACAAAAGCTTGTAGATAAATGTTAAAAGCAGTATTACTCACAACAGCCAAAAAGTAGAAACAAGCCAAATGTCCAACAATGGATGAATGTATAAACAAAATGTGGTCTAGCCATTCAACAGAATATATTCAGCCATAAAAGGGAATGACGTTCTGATATGTGGACGGACCTTGAAAGCATCATACTAACTAAGTGAAAGAAGTCAGACACAAAAGGCCACATGTTATATGATCCCATTTACATGAAATGCACAGAAAAGACAAATCCAGAGGCAGAAAGCAGATTCACGGTTGCCTGGGTTGGGGGGAGCAGAACTGAAGGACAGGGAGTGATTGCTAATGGATGTGGATCTCTGTTGGGGGGGTGATGAAAATGTTCTGGAGTTAGAATAGTTGCACAATTGTGAATGGACTAAATGCCACTAAACTGCACATTTTTAAATGGTAAAAAAAGGTCAATTTTATATTATATGCATTTTATTTGTTTTTTTTAGGAGGTGAAGGGGACACAAACACTCATATAGGAGCCACAAAACCCTCTAGTACTTATACTACTAAAAGGCAAAAGCAGGTTTACTCTGATCCCAACAGCACAGAACTGGATACTATAGGAAAGATGCTCCTTTTGTGCCACAGGACCTCAAACCCAAAGAGTAGCCCTTCCCTGCACCATCAACCAGTTTCACAGTGACCCAGGAGACTGCAGCAAGCCCACCATACAGATGGGAATTCAGTACCTTCTTGCAGCAAAGAAGTCAGTGCCTGGGAGTGTAAACATATGGGACACACAATTCACCAAGGAGGAGCCAAGGAAGAAAGAGAGGGCAGTCTCAGAGAGCTAGGGTCACACGGGGCACCAGCAGCAGAGCACCATTTAAGCCAGTCCTTCACACAGGTTGCACACTGCTTAAAACCAAAACAAAACACACTGTAGTTTTATATGACATGCTACGGGGAGATGTAATAGGCCTCAATCTCGCTGTTTCATTCATTCATCCAAATGCCTTAAGTTTCTACCAGGGACCAGGACTGGCTAGGAACTAGTCCATATAATATGAAATTCACCATGTTCACCATTCAAAAATGTGCAGTTTCATGGCATTTAGTCCATTCACAACATTGTGCAACTATTTTAATTCCAGAATATTTTCATCACCCCCCAACAGACATCCTCATCCATTAGAAATCACTCCCCGTCCTGCAGTTCTAGTCAGTCCTGTCAGTCCTGGTTTGACTAACCTAGGTCAGCCCCAGGAAACCCTGAGAGAACATGGTGCAGGGTGAAGGGAGAGTGAACACAGCTCAGGCTCGAGAGGTGGGGCTAAGGTCCCTCCCTCGCTGTTAGCTGGATCATGTATAAGCACTGCAGTTAATGAAACAAAGTCATGCAGGAGATCAGTTAACCACCTACTTTATACTCTTCATTGGCTATGATTGCTGTGGATAGACAACACCAATGGGGAGGGAAGGAAGAAATTGCTTGTTTGTTCCAGTCTTTTTTTTTTTTTTTTGAGTCAGGGTCTCACTCTGACACCCAAGCTGGAGTGCAGTGGCATGCTTACAGCAACCACCACCTCGACCTGCTGGGCTCAGAGGATCCTTCTGCCTCAGTCTCTCAAGTGGCTGAAACTACAGGCATGCATCACCACACCCACTAATTTTTTTATTTACTGTAGAAACGAGGTCTCACCAAGTTGCCCAGGCTGGTCTCAAACCCCTGGGTTCAGGCAATCCTCTCATCTCTACTCCCAAAATGCTGGGATTACAGGCGTGAGCCACTGTGACTCACTGTTTGTTTGTTTTTTAATTGAAGTCTCACTGTCGCCCAGATTGGAGTGTAGTGGCCACTCCCAGCCACCGCAGCCTCGACCTGCT
>NW_007248748.1:86566-95469 GCF_000164805.1 Carlito syrichta
CCGGCTAATATTTTTTTTTTGATTTATTGTAGAGATGAAGTCTCACCTGCCCAGGCGGGTCTCGAACCTGCGGGCTGAGGCAATCCACTCACATCAGCCTCCCAAAGGCACGGGATTACAGGCTGAGCCACCGAGCCCGGCTACCTGTTTGTTTTTTAAGAGACAGTCAGTTTTGCCAAGGCTGGAGTGCAGCACTGCAATCACAGCTCACTGCAGTCTAGACCCCCTAATATTGGCCTCAAGCAATCCTCTTGTCTCAGCTTCCCAAGTAGCTGGAACTACGGGCACAACTCCACCACACCCAGCTAACTTTTTAAACTTTTTGTAGAGATGGGGACTCACTATGTTGCCCAGGATCTGTTCTCCAGGTTTTCAACTTAAACTCCCCACTGGCAGCCTATAACCCCACTTTTGCAAACTGCCATTTTCCCTGCCCTTGATGATCCAAGTCATAAAGCTCCTTGAGGGAAGCTCTAAGTCAAACACAATTTTCACACTTTTGATTACAGAAAATTTCAAACAAACCCACAGAAGTAGAGAGTGGTGTGACTAACCACACATGCTCACCAACCATGTCCACGGCCATTGGGGACCAATGTCATGTTTTCCACATGCCGCTCCTTCCTCATACCCCTTCACTGGTTTTTGTAAAGGAAATTCCATAACACATGTATCTACGAATGAAGCGTTCAGTATTTATCCATATGTGACAAACAGGACCACAACATCATGATACTACCTTCAACAATTAACAGTCATCCCTCAAACTTGGTTGGAATCTGCTGGTCTCCTAACTTGCAGTCACATGGTCAAAAAAATCAGGTCATTTGTCCTGGTTCCTCCAGTTGAATTTTGCAAATGGCATCCCTGTGGTGTAGCTTAGCATGCCCTGATTTCTCATAAACTAGACCTTGAGGTAAGACGAGCTCACATCCCTTGGGAAGCACATGACGCCATCCTTGAGCCCTAGTGATCACAAGGGATCACTGTCTGGATCCCCCAATTCCTTGAGGTGTCTGCAAAATTATAAATTTATAATTCTATCATTTCATATTAATTTCATGTTCTAGAATATGTCAGTAGCTGTGCTGTTCACCTGGCTATTTAAATAGACTAGAATTCAATAATATTAGGCTGGTAGCCGGGCTTGGTGGCTCAGCCTGTAACCCCGCACTTTGGGAGGCTGAAGTGAGTGGATTGCCTGAGCCCACGGGTTCGAGACCCGCCTGGGCAATTCAGCGAGACCTCACCTCTACAATAAATCAAAAAATTAGCCGGGCATGGTAGCATGTGCCTGTAGTTCCAGCTACTTGGAAGGCTGAGACGGAAGGATCACCGGAGTCCAGCAGACCAGGCTGCAGTGGCCATTCCCAGTCTGGGTGACAGAGTGAGACTCCAACTCAAAATAATAATAATAATAATACTATTAGGCTGGGTCTTGCCTATAATCCCAGCATTTTGGGAGGTGGAGGCAGGAGGACTGCTTGAGCCCAGAAGTTTGAGATTAGCCTGGGCAACATAGCGAGACCTCATCTCTACAAAAAAATTAAAATTAGCCATGTGGGAGGCACACACCTGTAGTTCCAGCTACTCAGGAGGCTGATGCAGGATAATCCCATGAGCCCAGAAGCTGGAGGCTATGAGGAGCTATGATCGTGTCACTGCACTCCAGCCTGGGCAAGAGGGAACCACTGACCCAAAATTTTGTTTTAAATAATGATGATAATAATAATTTTAAATTTTGCGCGGTGTGGTGGCTCACACCTGTAATTCCAGCACTTTGGGAGACTGAGGTGGAAGGAATGCTTGAAGTCAGGAGTTCAAGACCAGCCTGGGCAACAAAGCAAAAAATATTAAAATTATCTCTACAAAAAAAATAAAAATTAGCATGGTAGCCTACACCTCAGGAGGCTGAAGCAAGAGGATCACTTGAGCACAAGAGTTTAAAGCTGCTATGAGCCGTGATCATGCCTAGATGACAGAATGAGACCTTGTCTCAAAATAAATAAATAATATTGGGAGGCCGAGGCAAGTGGACCGCCTAAGCCCACAGGTTCGAGACCCACCTGGGTAACTTGGTGAGACCTTGTCTCTACAATAATTTAAAAATTAGCCGGGCGTGGTAGCACGCGTCTATAGTTCTGGCTACTTGGAAGGCTGAGGCGGAAGGATCGCTGGAGCCCAGCAGGTCGAGGCTGCAGTGGCTGGGAGCGTGCCACTGCACTCCAGTCTGGGCAACAGAGGGAGACTCCAACTCAAAAAAAAAGTAATATTAAACTGACTTCCTTGGCCCCACTATTCCAGGTGCCACACAGAGCAGCAGGTGTACAGAGTGTTCCCATCATTCCAGAAAGTCCTGTGGCAAGCACCGGCCTATAAGGGGATCTTGCCCTCATCCCCTGCCTGGTTCCTGGAACATCCATTCCACAGAGAAAAGGCAGGAAAAATGCTTGCTCCTTTGGCTCTATCGAACTTCAAAACAAGCTGGTTCCGTAACACCTGCCAAAGGAGACTAGGGAGATTCTTCTTTTTCCTTTGAGCACCAGCATGAACTTTGGACTTTTTACACATCTCTTTCAGGGCATCCGTGATGTTCACACTCACCTGTCCCATACTTGGCCAGCAGGGCCCAGGTAGGCCCTTCTGACACATCTCATGTAGTAACTTACACAATCACCACATTCCCAGTGAAGATTGAGAATTAAAAAGAGCCACTTAAGTACTCTGATTTTACATTTACATTATTCTTTTGTGCTAAAATTTGTGGGATTTTTTTTGGTAGAAGAACATTTATGGCAGCTTTACTAATAATAACCAAAACCTGAATTTTGTGGTTCTTTAAGTCATTAATTACTTGTTTTCTCCTCCAATACATACAGAAATATTGAAACCAAAACTATGATTCTCAAAGGCATCATACAATTTTTAGAAATGTGTTTGCCCTTATGGTGCAGCTCACTAAAACATTTACAGTAAAATTGTCATTTCATGAGAAATAAATCCTCTCTCAGAGACTAAGTCACTAACTCAAGTCACAAAAGACATGCACCTAGATTAATATATTTCATTTTGTCTTCGATCTTTAGGGATTCCCACCCCCTACATACATCATTTAGCATATCTTAGTTTTATAATTATGTAAAACATGCATATGTTGTTACAAAGAAAGGAACACTTGAAGTCTCCCAGAATCTAGTGCCCCCTTCTGAACCTCCTCCAGGAGGTACCATGTGGTTCCTTTATGGTTTACAAAAATAAAGTATGGCAAAACCATGTATGTCCACATCCCCCCACCCTTCCTTATAAGCAGGTCGCATGCTGCATCTCTTCATCCTTCACCTTATTCTTTTTCCCCCCTGCTCATTTCACCTAGAAATCGTGTCACCACTATGCATGAAAATCTCCCTCCTTCCTCCCTTTACTCAGAACCCACTCCCATCAGTCACCAGCCCTGACTGGCCCACATCAAAGTCATTCTCAGCTTTGCTATTTCTGAGTATTGTTATAAATATGTAATCCTAATTTTTTGTTCAATTTTGTTTTTTTTTAAATTGCGGCAGGGTTACACTCTGTCACCCAGGCTGGAGTTTAGTGGCACAATCATGGCTCACCACAACCTCAACCTCCTGGGCTCAGTTGATCCATTCACCCCAGCTTCCCGAGTAGCTGGGACTACAGGGAAGCACCACCACACCCAGCCAGCTGACTGTTTAATTCTTTGTAGAAACGAGGTCTCACTTCGCTGCTCAGGCTGGTCTTGAATTCCTGGGTTCAACTGATTCTCATGCCTCAGTCTCCCAAAGTGCTTGGATTACAGGCATGAGCCATCATGCCCAGTCCTTCCTTATTTTTGATTGAGTATCTCTGGGATACACTTCTAGAGGTGGACATGCTGGAGGCAAAAGATAAACACATATGTAGTTTTGCTAGATATTGCAAATCCCCCTCCAAGGAGTTGTGAATCCCAAAAGCAACTAGCACAGCGGTGCCTGATTCCCACCACTAGAATGGCGTCCACTCTGGGTGTTTGCCACCAAAAGGTCAGAAATGTCTTGGTGATGCACCAACATGCAGGATTCTTATGTCAGAAAGACTGAGCATCATTCATATCTCGGCCAGGGGTCATTTGCATTACCTCTTCTATGAAGCATCTGTTTCTCAATAGTCACACCCATTTTTGATCCTTAATACCAGTAAATGAGCAGTATGTACCTACTGAATGAAAGAGACTCAACAGACAAAATTCAAGGACAGACACCAAATTCATGAACCTGAGCAGAGAGATTGGCTGGTGCGCACAAGAACACGCAAGAAGATACTGCAAGTGGATTGTTTGTGTGCCCTGGGAATGGGAGGGAGCTACTGGGCACACCTGAGCCTGGCCTCCTCCAGTCCTGTTTCCTCCTCTATGCCCACTGGGTCCTAGATGGCAGTAATAGGGTGACCACAGGCCACTGCTTCAACTGAAAGCAAGTGTGGGCTAATGCTGATCGGGACACACCCAAGAGCAGACCAAACTTGCATCTGTGGAGAAAACCTAAAGACAATCGACATGCTAAGCTAACTTATACCTAAGAACAAAAGGTGCATGAAACAATGTCTTTATAATCTTGAAGAGATAATTACTAAGGGAGGCTTTTGCCTGTTTGACCACCAAGCATCATGTGCCATGACCGTTCAGACTGTCCTTTCCCATCAAGTCCCTTTGTGCACTGGGTGGGGAGAGGATGGACCCAAAGGAAAACCTGGGATGGCCTCTGGAAATTCCCTTCTAAGATCCCACACTGACTGCTTGTCATACCATGGCTTTGTCTGCCCTGAGGGTCAGTGACTGGGAAGAGAGAGGTTTCCTCCATTCATTCAATGAACAAGTACCTACTGCTCAGACCACATGCTTCTGAGTTAAGAAAGAGCCAAACAGGCAGAGCGCTATGGCTCATGCCTATAATTCCGGCACTTTGGGAAGCTGAGGTGAGAAGACTGCCTGAGCCCACAGGTTCGAGACCAGCCTGAGAAACCTGTGAGACCTCATCTCCACAATAAATTTTTTAAAAATTAACCAGCCATGGTGATGCATGTCTGTAGTTCCAGCTTCTTGGAAGGCTGAGGTGGAAGGATCACCTGAGCCCAGTAAGTTGAGGGTGCAGTGACCATGAGCGTGCCACTACACTCCAGCCTGGGTGACAGAGTGAGACTTCAACTCAAAAAAAGGAAAAAAAGAAGAAAAGAAGGGAACAGGCAGAGGCAGCCTGGGGCCTGGGAAAACCCAAAGCCAGCCCTCCCCGCAACAATGCCCATTCCTTTGGCCTGCAGGTGTTTCCCTTCAACAAAGGAAGCTCAAGTCAGGCACTGTGGCTCACGCCTGTCCTTCCACCTACTCAGGAGATTGAGGCAGAAGGGCCGCATGACCCCAGTAGGTTGAGGTGGCAGTGAGTTATGATTGGGCTACTGTACTCCAGCCTGGTAACAAAGCGGGACCCTATCTCAATAAAAAACAAAGATACAAACACCATGAGACTTGCATAGTTTCAGGGACTCTGAGACACTGGGTCCTCCTCTCTTGTCTCTGTTAATACCTGACACCCACAAATGGTAGTGACAGCACACTGGCACTAGCACCAGGTAATGGGCATTGTTAACACTGACAATCCTCACTTCTAGGAAAGTGGTACAGACTTTGAGTCCAATCCTGTCTCCAAAGAGCTCTGCAAGCTCTGAGCAGGGTTGGAAAAACGTAAAATGGCACATGCAGCATGGATAACAATCTGGTGGTTCCTGAAAAAAGTTTAACACAAAGTTATCATGTGATCCAGCAATTGCACTCCTAGGTATATATCTAAAATAATGGAATACAGGTATTCAAACAAAACTTACATGTGAATGTTCAAAACAGTTCTCTTCACAATAACCAAAAAGTAGAAAAAATCCAAATGCCCATCAATGAATGAATGGATAAGCAAAACGTAGCATATCCATACAACGGAGTATTTCCCAGCCATAAAAAGGAATGAAGCACTAATACATGCTACAACACGAATGAACCTCAAAAACATTATACAGAGTGAAAGAAGCCAGACACAAAGGCTACATAGTATAGGAATCCATTTATGAGAAATGTCCAGAATAGGCAAACTCACAGACACAGAAAGCAGATTAGTGGTCGTTAAGGGGTAAGCAAAGGGAAAATGAAGAGCGACTGCTAATGGGTATGGTGTGTTCTCCTATTACAGTGATGAAAATGTTCTGGAATTAAATGGTGGTGATAGTAACCCAACTTTTGAACACACAAAAAACCAATGGACTGTAGACTTTAAATGGATGAATTACGTGGTATGCAAATTATACCTCAATCACTAAAAAAAAAATTGTTTAAGCACAAGGAAAGTTTGGTTTTGTTAGAAGAACATTCTGAAAATGCTTTCCTGATACCAGAATCACTTGACCGTGGCCCATATTTTCTTGCCATAGCAGGTAGGAGCCTAAGTCTCACAAAATTAACCCCAACACTTATCACGTACCACATTCAGCACAGCCAGCAAGTTAAGAGTGGCCAAATCTCAAACTGTGCAACTGGCAAGACCTTGTTAGATGGGAAATGAACCCCTCGGCAAGTTATCTGCCAATTCTAGGCCGCAAGTGTCCTCGTCTATAAAAGGAAACACCTCACCCAGGAGGTCTCTCACCTGCCTCCAAATTCTAAGACATCTCTCAGTTCTATGTTCTTCTCCAGGAGGTAACCCAGTGCCAAAATGTTACTGACCGTCCAGTGGTAACAGTAAAAATCCCATACAGGTGTTAGGCAATACACTGCCAGGATCAGACAGCCCTTGACAGAATCTCTACTTAAGAGCTCTATGCAGGGTGGTCCGGTTCAGATAAGGGCAGCCAGCCCCAAACACCAGTGCGGTGATTAAGGAAATACTCTAACCATGTCAGTCACTGTTGGGAAATTATGGGAATGGCCAGAGGACAAAGGCTATTCAGCCAGGATTATCCTGTACCCCATCCTCACTGAGAATGAGTTCATCCTATTTAGGCCTGACCTTTTCAAATGAGTGACCAATGATGATGATTTCTTTACCCCAAACTGAAAGGGAAGGGCCAAAGCAGCCCCACAGAGATGGCATGGCACGCATTCCCTGGGGACCCGCCTCTCTATCTTCTCTAGGAAGGTGGCTGTTGGCTTCCAAAATAGCATTTGGTTTAAAGCATCCCAGGAGCTGAAAGGCCCACTGGACACACCGGACACATCTTCATTCCACAGACAGCAGACCTCAAACACTCACCTGGCTTTGGGGTATGGAGTCTGGTCCTACCAGTCGGCCATGTTCACAGTGACATCAAAAGGCACCTTGCGATAACGTGCTGACCAACCTAAAGCGAAAGAAAAAGAAACACTAAGTTTCCAAGGTTTCTGGAACATACTGGCAATTTTAAATGTCTCCAATCCCTGGAATTACATAGCAAAATTTTATACTTCCACCAGGGCTTCAATTCTGCTACCTTCCACAACAGGGACAAGTGGAAGAAATAAATTTCTACCAATCTGTTAAGTATGAACCAATACAAGTGCTAACTAATAAATGCCAGCATTCCAGACATCATCTTCACCAATATAGATGGCGATACAAAGGTAGTGAAGAGCCACATGAAGAGATAAAATTATTTTTATCTTTCATTAACTGAGCACAGATAAATGGATCAAGGTTTTTATTGTAATAGTAATGATATTAAAATCAGAAATAGGCCAAGCTCAGTGGCTCAGCCTGTAATCCCAGCACTTGGGGAGGCCAAAGCAAGTGGATTGCCTGAACCCACAGGTTTGAGACCAGCCCGGGCAACTTGGCGAGACCTCGTCTCTACAGTAAATAAAAAATTAGCCGGGAGTGCTAGTGCATGCCTGTAGTTCCGACTACTTGGAAGGCTGAGGCAGAAGGATCACCGGAGCCCAGCAGGTCGATGCTGAGGTGGCCATGAGCATGCCACTGCTTCAACCTAGGTAATGGAGTAAGACTCCAACTCAAAAAAAACAAAACAGGAACTGGGCACAATGGCTCATGTTTGTAATCCCAGCACCTTGGGAAGCGAAGGCAAGAGGATTGCCTGAGCCCAGGGGTTCAAGACCAGCCTGGACAACTTGGCAAGACCCTGCCTCTATAATAAATCAAAAAATTAGCCAGGCATGATGGCACACATCTATAGCCCTGATCTACTCAGGAGGCCAAGGAGGAAGGAATGCTTGAGCCCAGGATTTCTTTCTTTCTTTTTTTTTTATTTTGAGTTGGAGTCTCACCCTGTCAACCAGGCTAGAGTGCAGTGGCATGCTCATAGCCATCACAGCCTCGATCTGCTGGGCTCAGGTGATCCTTCTGCTTCAGTATTCCAAGTAGCTGGAACTACAGGCATGTGCCACCACATCCAGCTAATTTTTTTATTTATTGTAGAGACAAGATCTCACCATGTTGCCCAGGCTAGTCTCGAACCCATGGGCTCAGGCAATCCTCTCATCTCCGCCTCTCAAAGAGATTACAAGCATGAGCCACTGCACCTGGCTGAGATCAGGACTTCAAAGCTGCAGTGGGCCATGATGATGCCAGTGCATTTCAGCCTAAGCAACACAGTAAGACCGCAACTCAAAAGAAAAAAACAAAGCCGGGATCAGTGGCTCAGCCTGTAATCCCGCGCCTTTGGGAGGCTGAGGTGAGTGGATTGCCTGAGCCCGCGGGTTCGAGACCCACCTGGGCAACTTGACGAGTCCTCATCTCTACAATAAATCAAAAATGAGCTGGGCATGGTAGCACGCGCCTGTAGTTCCAGTTACTCAGAAGGCTGGGGTGGAAGGATCGCCGGAGCCCAGCAGGTCGAGGCTGCGGTGGCCGGGAGCGGCCACTGCACTCCAGTCT
>NW_007248748.1:95489-98565 GCF_000164805.1 Carlito syrichta
ACACACACACACACACACACACACACAGTAACACCTAGCATTTAACAGGTGCTCAGTTAGGTGCGTGTTCCAGGTACTGTGCTCAAACAGCACCAAGACAACCTCAGAGGCAACAGGTTCCTGGATCGTGCCCATTTTACAGATAAGGGATCTGATGTGCCTGATATTAGGACTTTGCTCAGGGTCACAGAGCACACCCAGGGCTTGCTCTCCAAAAGTGAGCTCTTCGCCACAAAGTTCTCTGGCATGGACCGCAGGGAAACCACCCACCATTCCAGGCAGTGCTGAGTTTGCCCTTGAGAAAGATAAGGGTGCAATATGCCTGGGAAAAGGGCATGTTCATCTCCAACCCCAGGGGTATAACGTCCGGGGAAGAGGGGGATGCCTGTTTTACTGACAAGAAAACTAAAGCTCAAGAATGTTCAGAAATTCTCCCAAGGTCACAGAATGGCCTAGGACTTCCCACTTCTGGTTTGTGACATCAGGTGTCCAGGGCTGCAGGCCAGAGACTGAACCTAGCAACCAGCCAAATCCCAGACTACTGGGCAGTTCTGTCAGTCGTAGCTTGTCGAATAGTGTCAACATCACCTCTGTTGTCATTCTTTGCACCCACATGACTACCAGGAGCTTGCTCTGATATGAAACCTTTATTTTTAAACTGGGTTCACAGCAATTCATAGCCCATGGATGGCAAGAAACATTCCCATAGGAGAACTTGCAAAATAAGGATGGGAACCAGTATCAGTGAACTCTATGGAAAGACCTTTGGACACCAAGGAATGGATACCACCCTCCTAAATGAAGCCCAGGGCTGGCTCCGGCCACTGACAGGCCACTCTTTTTGGTCCCTTCAGGCTAGGAAATCCAATGGATGGTGCTAATCTTAATTCTTTTTTTTTTTATTATTAAGAAAGGTAGATTTAGCCGGGCTCAGTGGCTCAGCCTGTAATACCGTGCCTTTGGGAGGTTGAGGTAAGTGGATTGCCTGAGCCCACAGGTTCGAGACCCGCCTGGGCAACTTGGTGAGACCTTGTCTCTATAGTAAATCAAAAATTAGCCGGGCGAGGTAGCGCACGCAGGTAGTTCCAGTTACTTGGAAGGCTGAGGCGAAAGGATCGCCGGAGCCCAGCAGGTCGAGGCTGCGGTAGCCGGGAGTGGTCACTGCACTACAGTCTGGGCGACAGAGTGAGACTCCAACTCAAAAAAAAAAAAAGGAAGGTAGATTTATTAAAGGAAAGATATGCTATGAAGGGCACAATGAGCAGAACAAAAGCAAGAGCATCTGCTGCCATCTTAATTCTTTCGTGAGAGGCCTCAGAAGCAGGCGCGCTGTGCTGCTCTGCGGCAGGACCAAAGTCAATAAAAAAGTCGGTTGTGAAGCTGGGCGCAGTGGCTCACACCTATAATCCCAATGCTTTGGGAGGACGAGATGAGAGGATTGCCTGAGCCCGCAGGTTCGAGACCAGCCTGGGCAACTTGGCGAGATCTTATCTCTACAATAAATTTTTTAAAAAATTAGCCGGGCATGATGGCGCATGCCTGTAATCACAGCTACTTGGAAGGATGAGGCAGAAGGTCCACCTGAGACCAGCAGGTCAAGGCTGCGATGGCCAAGAGCGTGCCACTGCACTGCAGCCTGTCGACAGAGTGAGACTCGACTCCAACTCAAAAAACTAACCAACTAAATAAATAAAAGTCAACTGTGTTTCTACACACTAGCAATAAACAACCAGAACCTCAAACCTTAAAAAAAATCTGCATTAGCATAAAAGACATGAAATACTTAAGGGTAAAGAAACTACAATAAAAATGGATAAGAAAAGTGAAAGAAAACCAAAATCAATAAAGAGATATGCCTTGTTCACATGTCAGAAGTTATCAATTCTCTCTCAAATTAGTCTACAGATACAATGTAATCAGAAGCAGAAATTTCCAGCAGCAGTTTCTGTAGAAACAACAAGCTGAAGCCCCGGGTGGTGGCATGTGCCTATAGTCCCAGCCACACAGGAGGCTGAGGAGGGAGGCTCACTTGCGCCTAGGAGTTTGAGGTTGCGGTGAGCCGTAATCATGCCACTACACTCCAGCCTCCATGACAGAGTGAGACCTTGACTCAAAAAAAAGAGAAATGACAAGCAAGTTCTAAAATTTATATGGAAATGCAAAGGACCTAGATTAGCAAAAACAACATTGAAAATCAGGAACAAGTTGGACTCGATGGCTCAGCCTGTAATCCCGCGCCTTTGGGAGGTAAGTGGATTGCCTGAGCCCGCAGGTTCGAGACCAGCCTGGGCAACTTGGCAAGACCTCATCTCTACAATAAATCAAAAATGAGCCGGGCGTGGTAACGCGCGCCTGTAGTTCCAGCTACTTGGAAGGCTGAGACGGAAGGATCGCCGGAGCCCAGCAGGTCGAGGCTGCAGTGGCCGGAATGGCCACTGCACTCCAGTCTGTGTGACAGAGTGAGACTCCAACTCAGAAAAAAAAAAAAAAAAGAAAATCAGGAACTAATTTGGTGGATCTGTCCTACCTAATTTCAAGACTTACCACAAAGCTACAGTAACGAAGACAATGTAACATGAACACAAAGACACACAAGTAGATCCACAAACAGAAAAGATCCACACACATGTGGTTAAACTGACATTCAACAAAGATCCAAGCACCCTGCTCTTGCAACTACAAGACAAGCAAGATGACATCTTCCTGGAGGAGTAGCGCATGGAGGAAGGTCAAATCGTAACATGCACAGTGCTCGGAGTACAGTGCCACAGGCAAGGAGTCTCACGGCAACCTCACACTTTCCCACTCCACCCAGCCACACAGTCCAACTCAGGGCAAATCCATCCCTGTAGATGCGCAGATGAAAACGTGGAACGTGGCCCTCTCGGGTGGACGGCCCTCTCGGGTGGATGGGAAACCTATTAAAGCTCAGCCCCAGGCTGGGCAGAGTGGCTCACACCTATAATCCAAACACTTTGGGAAGCCAAGATGAAAGGATTGCCTGAGCCTGCAGGTTTGAGACCAGCCTGGGCAACTTGGTGAGACCTCATCTCTACAATAATTTTTTTTTTTTTTT
>NW_007248748.1:99085-108675 GCF_000164805.1 Carlito syrichta
GTCGAGGCTGCGGTGGCCGGGAGCGGCCACTGCACTCCAGTCTGGGCCACAGAGTGAGACTCCAACTCAAAAAATAATAATAATAATATAAAAAATAAAAATAATAAAAAAAAAGAAAAGAAAGAAAAACCCAGGGGTGGGTGTGTTGTTTGGCAGTTGAGGGAAACTGCTAGGGGAGGGAGGGACATACCTCATCAACAAGGGTACCTGCATAATCAACATTTGTGTACCTAACCCTAAATTGTACCCCACATCTTTATAATAAAAATAAAATAAAATAAAGTCCAGTCCCTCCTCACACCTCCAAGGGCCACACTGGACTCCCTGCTTTCACTCTTTGACTCGAAGCTCAGAGTGAAGCCCCATCCTCTCCAGGAGGCCCACGGAGCACCTGTCCACTCACCCCGTCCCCAACTTTCACCCACTCACTTCCCACTCACTCCATTCCTGCCACACTGACCTCTTGACCATTTCTCCAATACACCTAGAACCCTCCTACTTTCGGGCCTTTTTATGTTTTAGACAAAATCCCAGCTTATGTCTTTTTTTTTTTTTTAAGAGACAGGGTCTCAAACTATCACCCAGGCTGGAGTGCAGTGCTGCAGTAACAGCTCACTGTAACCTCAAACCCCTGGCCTCAAGCAATCCTCCTGACTCAGCCTCCCAAAGCACTGGGATTATAGGCTGTGCCACTATGTTCAGCATACTGTCATTTCAACAATTCTTAAATCTGCATCCCAAATTGAAAATGACCTTTAAAAAATAACTGTCACACCTAAAAACTTAATAATCCCTTAATGCCAACAAACATCCAGCCCATATTCAGCTCAGAATTTCTTGGAATCTAATTGCCAGAGAACCTGCACGAGCTGCTTCCTTTGCCTCATCACTCTCCCTGCAGATGGCTGACCCCTTTGTGTATCCCCCATCTTTACTCAAATGTCCCCCTCAAAGAGACCCACCCTGCCCTCACTGTCCCCTACCCTGCTTCTCTTCTTCCACAGTCCCTCCTGCACTCTGTAACACAGCCACAGTGTTGTCAGTCTATGAACTATCTCACCCAGCAACAATGTCAATGCCACAAGGGCAGGGGTGTCGGCCGGGTGCCTAATTTTACTTCAAGCACTTAGAACACATAACTGGTGCTCAATAAATATTTACTGAGTGAACGAGCAGGGATGGTTGAACACTAAAGGAGAAGGAACCACTCTGAGGAGCCCACAGCAGCAGTCCCTCAGTACAATCAATGTGAAAGTCACAAAGGAGCCCAGACCAGGCGGAGACCACTTAGCCATCACCAGAACTAGAGCATTTCTTTAAAATAAACTGTAATCACTTTTCACCAATCTACCATTTGAACTGCTTTGCCATCTACCCTGCACTGGTTGGGTTTAGAGAGCTTTTATTGTTTTTATTTCCAACCTATACATTTAAAACAGTATCAAGTAACCCTTAAGTACACAATTACCAACTCATAAGAGACTCTTCCGTTCCCTTGATAAATCATTATGGCTTGGCTTTGACCCTGCACCTGGGTACTCCACTTACACACAAACACATATCCCTACCCCACAGCCCACTCAAACACCACTTCCCAATCTGAGGGAAGATCACACTTGGTAGAAGAAGCCATGGTGATTTACACAAAATCAAGCACTGCACTCTGGGGCAACAGGAGCCCTTTGTTGTCATTTTATCCTCTAGAGTTCAGACAACCAAGGTCAGCTCCCTTTTAACCTAAGGGAGGAAGGCATGGCTAGACACTGGCCATTGTCGGGGAGCTCCATTTCTGTGGAGACACTGGGATGGCAGTGTGTGTGTGCCTAGGCCATCAAATACCTGACAGGGAAACCTGGACTCTATGAGACACCCCAGTAGGCCCTGCTGTCCCTTCCACTGGCCCAACCCTACAAAAGTCGCTGCACACCCCCGTTTCTACCATCTGCACTCACCAAATACCTGTGCTGTGTCTAAAATTTTTCAACTAGGTTTGCAACCAGATATTTACCATCTTGGTGCCAATCCAGTCCTAGGAACATGACATTAGGCCCAATAACATCTAAGATGACACCCAACAATACTATTCACTTCTCCTACCACTCTCCATTCACTTGTCCTGCACAAACTGTCTGCTACCAAGCTGTCAAGGAGGAGAACTCCCTAGCTCTCTCACACAGAGAAAAACTGAGGCAGGGTGACAGCGGAGCATCTCCACCCAGAGTCACGCTGTTCCAATGTGTGCCTGCACGCTGAAGAAGGATTAGCTTGGGCCACAGATTCAATTTCCTAATCTGGGGGCCAGCACACTACTGCCTGCCTCCTATCCTGATAACTAAAGTTTTCCTGGGACACAGTAACGCATGTTTCCATCTATAGCAGCAGAGCCGGGCAGTGGCAACAGAGACAGTAAGGCCCAAAACCCAAAATACTATCCAAGTCTTGCAGGATAATTAGGAGGAATCTGCCTCTAATGAATGACTCAGTAAAGGAGCAGAGGTGACCCTGGTATAGTAGCACATGACTGACAAGGCAGCAGGGGACAAGTATACTGAAGCGGCACTAAGGTCGGACCCAGAGGACATGAGCAGTAGCTGCTTGCCCCAAAGCGTGGAGCCTCATTAACCCCATGTCCCCACGGAGTGGGAAAGAGTATGGCTTGGCAACTGGAGTCGAGGAGAAGCAGCCCCAGAGGACCAAGGGGGTTGGTGGTGAAGATGGCTGCATAAGCATGTCCTTGGAAACCAGATCAGACACCAGGAGCCACAGAGTTCCCATCACTATTCTCAAGCTGAGACATCCACTGGGGCGACATCCAGTTACATGCCCTTGAGGCCCCTGGTCTACAGCACCTGTCTCCCCACAGTCTCACTGAGAGATGGATCTTCCACTTGCCACACTGAGCAAACATGGCCATTCCTAATGCCCACAGGTTCCCCCACAGAGGCTCAAAGCATCTCACTGTAGCCCCCAAAACTCTGCCCATTTCAGCCCCAGGTTCGCTACACACATGTACACAAGCACACACCCTCCGTACTCCCAACTCCAGCCACAAAGCTACCTTCTCTTGGTTCCTCAGACCCACTACGCCTGTCTGCCTCCAGCACTAGGCCTTTGCACATGTTCTTCACATGTCCAGGAGAGCCTTTCCTCCCACCCATCCTTCAGGTTCAAGTTTGCCAGGCAAGCTCTCTCCAGTCAGTCCCTCCCCATCCACCTCCTCCAGCACATAGACATCCACACTGAAACCTGCCTTTTGCCAACAAGTATCCCACTAGGTTCCTTCCCAACGGCCACCAGACTCTTGGAGAAAGGGATCTGGCTCATCTTTTTTTTTTCCATTTTCCTTTTTTTTTTAAATTATAAAGATGTGGAATACAATTCAGGGTTAGGTATACAAACGTTGATTATGCAGGTACCCTTGTTGATGAGGCGGGTCTCTCTCACCCCTAGCAGTCAATCCCACCCCTGCTCGAGCCCTGGCAGTTTCCCACTACTGTCTGGCTCATCTCTTCATCCAACCCTCAATAAGGCACAGAGAAAGAGACAGCTAAATGGGCATCTCTGTGCATTGTCAGTACCCAGCCACAAGGTTTCCTCCACAGGCTTGAGGCAAAAACATAATGATATAAATATAAACTCCATCCTTCATTAGAATAGCAAATCAACACCAGAAAGAAGCCACAAGAAGATGTGCAAGGCCACTGCAATGAGCACAGCCCCTGGGGTGAGCCCAGAGCTTTCAAAGGGCAGAGTCAATGATCAAGACTCCCTCACACGGCTGTTTGGGGGCTCCAGAGCCCACGCCAGCCTTGGATCTGAAAGGGCCTCCCTCCACCTACCAAGGGGAATTGAGAGCTACTCACCCCAGCACCTATGGCGCCCCACAGTGCACTCCCTTCCTCCTTCTTCATGACTGAGGCTCAGCATCCCAGTTATATCCTCCCATGGATCCAGAGCCTGTCGTCTGCAGAGCTCAGACTCTACTGCTACACACTCCACCCTCCTTGGCATTCCAGGTCTCCCTCCCTTTCATGCCATCAACTATTCCAAAAGTCCATGAGTCTCTTCTGAGGCATCCTGCCCAGCCTGGCTCTCCTGACAGTTAAGCTGATGGTCCAGCTCCCCCCATGGGAGCCTGCCTGTCCAGACTTCCTTGGGCAGGCTCCTCAGGCCCTAAGACCATCCTGAGGACCTAGCGACAGGCCCTGGCACCACACCGTCTCTCAAACAGAAGCAACCAGTTCTTGCTTTCATTACCATGATTGATGTTGTTCCTCAAAATATTACAACTTCTATCTGGATGCTCCTTTTTGTGGTTCCATCCTAGCTCCCCAGCAGCTGCCTGGGCAATGCACACAGCACTTCAACCCCCATATTTAAAATGCCCAGAAATCAAGTGTCTATATGTAGATGATGCTGAGACCTTAGGAAGTGTCTGAAACGCTTAAATGTTTATTATTTGGGACGCCTGCTGCCTCGCAATATGAAATGACAACAGGAGAAAATGTCACAAGTGCAAAAGAGGAAAGAACCTCTTTGTTAATAATGAGAATCAGCCGGGCTCGGTGGCTTAGCCTGTAATCCCGCAACTTTGGGAGGCTGAGATGAGTGGATTGCCTGAGCCCGCGGGTTCGAGACTCGCCTGGGCAGCAAGACCTCATCTCTACAACAACAACAAAAAAAATCAGGCGGGCATGGTACATGCCTGTAATTCCGGCTACGTGGACGGGTGAGGCGGAAGGATTGCTGGAGCCCAGCAGGTCGAGGCTGCGGTGGCCGTGAGCAGCCACTGCACTCCAGTCTGGGAGACAGAGTGAGACTCCAACTCAAAAAATAATAATAATAATGAGAATCTAAGAACTAGTTTCTCCCCTTCTATACAAACAAACCATTACAATTTAAAATGTCAATGTGTCATATTAAGAGCATTCACTGACAAGCAGCTACAGTAAATGAGAAATACCTGGAATTCCCAAGCAGCACATAGGAATAGAGATCTCCGATGTTCCTGGACACTTCTCTCCCTAAATCCCCTGAAGACTTCAGGGGTCCTAAAACCATCCCATCAAGCTAGAAAAAGTATATCCAGGGACCCCCTCCGGGGACTGTAAAAAACAAAACAAAACAAAAAAAACAACGGAATCTCTGCACTCCCATAATCTGTTCCCAAGATGATGTTACAATGAGCCTTCTAGAACCACATGCGTCTTTTTTTTAAACCCTGCTACTTGGAAGGCTGAGGCAGAAGGATCGCCAGAGCCTAGCAGCTCGATGCTGGGGTGGCCGTGAGCATGCCACTGCACTCCAGTCTGGGCAACAGAGTGAGACTTCAACTCAAAAAAAAAAAAAAATCTGACACCAGATAGGCCACCATTGCAACGTCTTTGTCCCTTTCTCCCTAAGCTAATTCTGGGAGGACAGAATACATGTTCTCAAAAAGGTGCAGGATATTTCTAAATTTAGAAAGTTTGAATTTGTTTTTGTTGTGGTAAAACATACATAAAATTGGCCAGGCGCGGTGGCTCACGCCTATAATCCCAGCACTTTGGGAGGCTGAGGTGAGAGGATTGCCTGAGCCCATAGGCTCGAGACCAGCCTGGGCAACTTGCTGAGACCTCACCTTCACAGTAAATCAAAAACTTAGCAGGGTGTGATAGCACATGCCTGTAGTTCCAGCTACTTGGAGGCTGAGGGGAAGGATTGCCTGAGCCCAGCAGGTCGAGGCTGTGATGGCCGTGAGCGTGCCACTGCACTCCAGCCTGGGCGACAGAATGAGACTTCAACTAAAATAAAATAAAATAAAATTTACATCTTAACCATTTTGAGTGTACACTTCAGTAGCATTAAGTACATTCACATTGCTGTGCTACCATCTTCCATCCATCTCCAGAACTTGTTCATCTACCCAAACTGAAATTGTCAAATTGAACACTCACTCCCCATTCCCTCCTCCCCTCCAGTCCCTACCATTCTACTGTGTCTATGAATGTGACGACTCTAGGGACCCCAGGGACCTCATATCGGCAGAATCACAAGGTGTGTCCTTTTGAGTATGACTTACCTCACTCAGCATAATGCCCTCCAGGTAGAGCCACATGCATCACTATAACTCTTCGGAGCTAAGGTGTGTACAGAACAAAGCCCATGAGCCTGGTATACCCATGACACCAAACAAAGGATAGCTCTGGAACCCTGCTCCTAGACCAGCCATGCCCCTGACCTGTCCCACTGCAAACTAGTCCTTCCCTCCACTTCCAAAAAAACTACATAAAAAGCACTGGGAACACCTGAGTAAAATAAGAGCAGCACTCAAACATCACACCTAAGTTGGACTTCAAGCACCCCGGCCTCGCCCCAGCTCTTAGCTGCCAAAACACTCTCCTCCCTGTTCCAGACCCAGCAGGGGCAGTCAAGGAATGCCTGCTGGGTGAATGGTGATGACTAGCTCATCCTGGGAACAAACTTTTCCTCTAAGTGGAAGCCAGAGATATCACAGCCTGTTCCAAATCCACTCCCTGGAGTGTCAAGGTTAACTGTGGGGAGCCTTACACAGGCCCACAAGGGTGGGCAGGAGGCAGGCAGGGAGGGCGGGGGGAGGGATTGAATCCTGAGCTTCCACCACGTCCAACAGTGCCCCTACCAATCAACACCACTGAAAAGGGAAAAGCTAGTTCTGAGCACCGAGCCCGCCTACCTCGTAGGCAGAGCCAGGCTCATGGCAGTCACCGCACCGGGCAACCAACCATCTGCCAGGCCTGTGCACAGTCCAGTCCACAGACATTGGGTAGAAAACAAAACACCAAGTCCCACACATGAGGTACCCAACCTGTACAAGAGAACAGGTGTTTCTTAGCCAACGATTTCAGATCCAAAATGCCCAAAGCACCCAATTATCATTTGGTCAAGTGCTTCTGAAAAGAGTATGAGGAAAAAGAGTGGGTGTGATTGTCTGGGGCCTCCACCTGGTTCACCCTGGGCATGCGTGCTGTCTCCTTTGCACACGTACTTGTGTTATCTGTGACTACAAAGCACACAGAGTGCTCCGGAGATGTTTCTAATAAGGAGGGAGGCTGAGGAGGGAGCAGCTGAGTTGCCAGGAGCAATCAAAATAAAATTTCAGGCTGAACACAGTGGCCCACACCTGTAATGCTAGCACTTGGGAAGCTGAGTCAGGAAAATTGCTTGAGCCCAGGAGTTCAAGACCAGCCTGGGCAACATAGCAAGAGTTCATCTCTACAAAAAAAGAATTAGCCAGGCATGGTGGTGTGCACCTGAAGTCCCAGTTACTCAGAGACTGAGGCAGAAGGATCACCTGAGCCCAGGAGGTGGAGGCTACAGAGAGCTATGACCATGCCACTGTGCTGCCTGGCTGACAGAGCAAGACCCTGTGACCTAAAGATAAATAAATAAAAATAAGAAACTTTGGGAGGCCCACAAAAAGCCCTACCTACAGAAGACACCACCTGTATCACAGAAGAATGCACAGAAGGTTCTGAGGGCAGTCAGGTTTGTCCCCAACAAACAGCCACCCGGGCAGCCTCTATGAGTTGGCTGCTGGGTTTTGTTCATTTCATGCCAATGAATAAGACATCAGCCATTCTATTCTTGTGGTAAGTTTCCCTGAGTTTGGCTTTCTAGAAGCAACACCTTACCTGACGCATGTGCAACCTCCTGGAAAGGTGCAGATCCTTCCTTTGTTGATAGACAGCAAGCACATCTGTGGCCTGAGAGGTCCCAGGTCCCTACCACAGGTGTGTCATGAGGTCAAAAGCAAAGTCCCCAGCTGAGCGCCTTCTCCACACCATGGAGAGCCCACCTCATGTCACTCCAGGCAGAGTTGGTGCCAACACAGGCACCAACCCTGATCTGCACATTCACCAATAGGGCAAAGACCACTCATTACTCTGCAGAGCAGCACCCTTTGAAGGCACCGTACTGCTCCCCTATTTACTTCTCCACCCAGGCATCTGCCCGGTCTTCAAGTCACGGACTAAAACAATCAGATAACCTGCACAGGTGCTCCCCTACAAGTTAGCCTAAGAACCAGTATCTTACTTCCCAGAATGTTTTTCTTTGGAAAGTAGACAGAACTTTCGTTGCTGTTCAAGAGTACCCAGAGGAAGCAGCATTCCAGGAGGCCCCCAACTGTATACAAATGAAGACTTAGGCCTAAGGGAAAAGAATTTCACAGTCCTGAAATCCAAACAAAATCCACTCACAGTAGTTCACAATAACTTATCCTTGTAACTTCCAGGATATGATGTATCATTCTGTTCGGTTAGCAGAGCCACTAGGTTAGCAAAAATCTCACCAAAGAAATGTACATGGGCGCAGACCACTACCATGAGGCCTGGGGAAGGATCCAGTTTTCACCTTTAATTCCCAGGGAAGATGCCCCTATGGTACTCAGGCACTTCCAGGGAGGCTGAGCTGGTACCTGTTCACTGCCAAGAAAAGCGCCCAAGAGCAGGTAAACAGACCTGCAACCTCAGATGGCCTCTGCCAACTTTATCCCCAAAGATCCCCCAGACTGGCAATGGAAAACTGGAAACAAGTGACCGAGGCTTATTTAAACTGGTAGTTCTAGGCCAGGCATGGTAGCTCATACCTGTAATCCCAGCACAGCACTTTGGAAGGCTGAGCAGGAGGACTGCTTAAGGCCAGAAGTTCAAGACCAATATAGTGACAGCATGTCTCTACAAAACAAAAAATTAGCCAGGTGTGGAGGTACACACTTGTAGTCCTAGCTATTGGAGAGGAAGGCTTAACGCCCAGGAGTTCAATGCTACAATGAGCCATGATCATGCCACTGCGCTACAGCCTGGGCACAGAGCAAGACCCTGTCTCTTAAAAATAAAAATTAAAAACTTAGTAGTTTCCAAAATAAAAAGTCCACCTAGATCCAAATCCGAGTACATAGGCAAGTGGAAGGTCATGTCATCCACCCACAAACCTTCAGACACCTTCAAGTCCAGTTTAGGGCAAGAGGGTAGACTTGACAGGCCTCAATGTCCCCACACTTTGCACCCACTCTGCCCATGTCACCCCACCTGCTACAACACAGAATTCTAGACATCCACCAAGTTTTCTTTGCTAAAGGGCAGAATTCAATTCTATCTGACCATCAGGTGCCAAGTCAAACAGTCAATTTGGTAAATTCTCAGACTTGCCTGGAGCTGTCTACCAACCACACCACAGCAGCACCAATAGCCCTGGACACATGATCAGCTCAGAGGGGCACTCAGCCCAGAGCTCACAGTGCCTCACCCAAGGTCCAGGACAACAACCTAGTTCCTAGTCCCAGACGCTCCATTAATGTTATGAACTCTGATGATGTACCAGTTATCACAAAAACCTCGTGGTTTACTTTAAAATGCTACTAAGTATGAAAGACGAAACTCTAACAAATGACAATATCTATCAGTAAATCGTGACTGACACTACAAAAACCAATTAAGAATAGAGAAATGTAAGCCGGGCTCGCTGGCTCAGCCTGTAATCCCACACCTTTGGGAGGCTGAGGTGAGTGGATTGCCTGAGCCCGCGGGTTCGAGACCCGCCTGGGCAGCGAGACCTCATCTCTACAATCT